>NW_009933546.1:0-2666 GCF_000696875.1 Nestor notabilis
GTTATATTCGAACATCATCTTCCCCTCCCCTCAACCCTTTGGTGCCCTGGAGGGACCCGAGTGTCACCACCAGCCCCACAGAGCGGTGCTGCAGCCCCGGGCTCTGCTTCCCCCTTCTGCTTCGCTTCTGGACACAAACCCATGCACAGCACCCGCCACCCCCCTTTATCCCATTACCTCATCCACAGCTTAAAGTACCCAGGAGCAGAGGACCAATAAAGCCTCAGCCACATGATCCCATGGGATTGAGGCACTTAAAGCCCATCAGCAACCACCTGGTGCCCGCAGCCCAGAGGCAGAGCCGGATGGCCACAGCACTGCTCCCAGCACCTGGTTTCTCCCAGTATCCAAAGCCATGTCCATATCCCCACCCAAACCAGCTGAAGGACCTTCCAGCTGCCTCTTTCCATGTTTCCCCACAGATGGAACTGGCTGGGGTAGCACCCCCCGCAGCAATTACTCCAGCATTATCCTAAATCCTGCTTTGCTCACTTCCAGCCTTTCCCAACAGCCTGCACTCAAGAGAAGGCTCATTCTGATACCATCTCCCAGAACATCTCCTGTTGGCAGAATCTGCCATGTAATGGCCACAGTAAAAGCTTAAAGCCCTCAGATAAACACAGGCTGATGGAGGAACAGGAGAAAGCTCCTCAGGAGCACTCCAGCATCCTTAAGAGTTCTAATAGCGCTAAACAGGGATTGCATCGAGTGGCACCGAAAAGCTTATCTCAGTCTCCCCTCTGGCAGGTTCAAGCCATTCCCCTTGGCCTGTCCCTACATCCCTTGTCCAAAGCCCCTCTCCAGGTTTCCTGGAGCCCTTTTAGGCACTGGAGCTGCTCTGAGGGCTCCTGGAGCTGCTCCATCCAGTCTCCAGCCTGTGTTTGTGCTGGGGTTGCCCCCAGCCAGGTCCAGCACAGCTCAATGCTGCCCACCACAGCACAGGGACCCAACAGCGGCCACTGAGCCCTGCCCCATGGGCCATGGGGTGGGCACTGGCTAAGGAGCATCTTCCACAGCCCAAACCACACCAGACCCTGATAAAGGGAGAAACTTCTTGGTAACCTCTAAAAGCCATCGAGGCTGAGTGACAGAGAGGACCCTGGTGTCATTCTGCTCTGGTATGAGGTGTAACCTACTTTGGTCCCCCTACAGGGAATAGATTATTGAATCATGGAATGGTTTGGGTTGAAGGGACCTTAAAGTTCCTCCAGCTCCAGCCCTTGCCCTGGTCAGGGACACCTTCCACTAGAGCAGGCTGCTCCAAGCCCCGTGAAGCCCATGAAGAGCTGAGGTGGCAGCTCCAAGATCCTGGGTCAGCAGCTCCCGGCACGGCAGGTGCAGAGCAATGCTCCAGCAGGGCTGGAGGGCGACCGCTGCTCCATCCATCCTCCTCTTCCTCGAAGCTGGGAACCGGAGCTGGGAACAGGGGCTTTGGTCCCTCCTGGATCCGGGATGCTCCGCACCCCCGGCTGCAGCTCTTCCACACGGCACTGGGTGGTTCTGATGCTGTGTAATGGTGCTGCATCGATGGCATGATCCAACCCTGGCTCCTGCGGCAGGTCCGGAGCCAGGGGAGCTGTGGGCTCGGAGCACACACACTCGGGAGCAAAGTCTGCTCCCAGCAGCAAGGACTCTGCCAAAGCTGCTCCGGGGCACCAGCAACTGCCCGTGGTGGGGCCAGCATCACCCGTGTCCAACGTGGGGCTGCAGCTCCTGGTCCTGAAGGTCCCTCTTCTCTTGCTCTGCTCCAAGTGTGGGGTCTCAGCCCAAACTGGATCATGGATTGTTGGCAGGGCTGTGAATATGTGTGAGCTCCCTTGTACTGACACCACCTCACTGGGCAGGACGGGCAGTGCCTCACGGAGCCTCTGCTGGGCAGTGTCTGGAGGCTTCTGATGCAGAAGAGCTGCTGCAGAGGTTCCCCTGTGCATCCCCAGAGGGTTTCCAGCAGCTCCAGCATTAAGCCAGTGACGGGCAGGAACCAAACCCTGCTGATGTTGATGCCATCTCCGCCCCACCAGCACAAGGACATGCTCCTGGGGAGTTCCTCCTGGGGTGACATTAATGCTACAAGAGGTTTTGCATGTTAAACACCCTGCACGTGTGCTCCCGCTGATCCCGGGCAGGGGGAAGGAGCAGGGCAGCAGGATTGGGTCCAGTGGTGCTCCAGTCTGTTCCCCCCCTGCCCAAAGGGTGCTGAGCCCCAGGCTGCTCCCTCTGCTCCAGCACCGGCGGAACTTTGCATCTGGAGGTGGATTAAGCAGCAGCTCTTCCAGTAATCCCCATAGAGCAAAGTATTCCCTGTGCCTGGTGAGCTCATGGAGCCACGGAGCTAAATCAGGTGCGTTGGTGTCACGCTGCTGTGAAGCCTCCTCACTGACACAGCACCGGCAGAGCTGCACCCCTGTGCCTCTGCTTAAACCCTGCACTTCTGACTTCCAGAGGGAAAAACCTCAGGATTCCTCCTCGAGCTGAACGCCGATATCCCGGATGTGCTAAAAATAAACATGTAGGACAGCACCGGAGCAGGGACCGGGCTCGGGAGCAGCCTGATGGGGCCCAGATACAACAACCCTTTGGGGATGCTGAACGCAGCCCCCGGGGGCCCGGCTCCCATCGCTAAGGTGCAAAATCACGTTGTTAGGAACATGGAAGATGCAGGAGGC
>NW_009933547.1:0-896 GCF_000696875.1 Nestor notabilis
CTGACTTAGAGGCTGGTAATGGAGTTAAGCTTCCTCTTTACGTCACCCCTGACTTGGTGCTGTTTATTGATTCCACACCGGTATTTTCAAACTGCCTAATATCAACTGTCTGCTTGCCCCAGCCCCTGGTAGGTGTGCTTCAGCATCACGGTATTGAAAATTCTGGTCTCTTTTCTCAGAATTGATTTTCAGCTCAGGTTCTTGTGGCCTATTAAATGCTAGTTTATACAGATCAACTTCGTGCCTTCCTGTCACAGGCTGTACCGAGAATGCTCTAATGTAGGGCTACCTAAATCAACACAGGCTCTGGGGATAAGTAGAAAGTAGTATTACTCTGGTCAACCCCAGAGAAGACTTCTGGCTCAAAAGGGCCATGGCTGATTTAATCTAGCATAACAGCTAATAAATCCTCCCAGTGTCCCTAAGTAGTAGGCAAGTACATTTTAGCATGCAAAGGCACTTGTTTAATTGCCCAAAAACTGTCATGAGACTGGAAGTCTGATTGCTAAAGATATTTACATGTGTTCATTTTATCAGTACACATTGCTAAGGCATATGACTTACAGTAGTTGAGCAACATACTGTAAACAAACATAAAAATCTCAAACAAGCAATAAACAATACCAGAGTGAAAACTTACCTGGATTAAACTGACTAATTAACTCTTCTTAAAACAAACTGTTCTGTGGGGCATCCTTGTTGCATGAGAACAGAGAAGTAAGGGGGTCCTGCAGGCCAAAGTGCTATTTCCTATTTTCATCTGTCAAAGGTGCTGAACTTTGCTGACAAAACAGAGACTGATGAGTAATAAATGATGCTGACAAAGAATCTTGGCCATCTCAAAGTAAAGTCAATGTACAGTACATCTGGAGGTAATATCTGCAATAGGACAAGGT
>NW_009933548.1:0-1498 GCF_000696875.1 Nestor notabilis
GGAGGGAAGGAAGGAGGGAAGGAAGAGAGGAGTCACCTGTTGGGCGATTGCTCCCGGGTGCCCCTGTCGGACTCCTCGCCTCTCTCGCGGGGGTTATGTCGCTCCCCCCGCCACCGCCTTAAATCGCCTCCGCCCGTCGAGAGCTCCAGCCCCCCACGGGTAAAGCCGCCGCTCGCCATCCGCGCCAGGCAGAGCTCCCTCCCGGAGGAAGGGCTCGCCATGCACTGCCCGGACCCCTGGCTGGCTGCGAGTCAATGTGGAAAGAATTAAGCGCAGAACAGCGTTTCCTCCTACTGCCCCGACACTGCTTATACGCGGCGACAAAAAGGCGAGCGCCCTTTGAAAATAGCCTTAGACGTTTAAATAAAAGCTAATCTCCAGGGACATCCTTTCCTAGCGTGGCAGGCGTCCTGCAGGTCGCATAACACAATGTACAACAAAACGCAATGCCCGCCTTGTTTAAGCACAGGGAAAAAAAAAAATAAATATATACATCAAAACAAGTAAAGAAAAGCGAAATCCCCTCAAATTCGCGGCATCTCCATCTTGCTCCTCAGCGATGCCTATTTTGCATCTGCTAGGAGGTTTTACACTGGATGGCTGAGGCGGCACCGAGGAGAAGGAAATATTGACTCAAATGCAGAGCGTTGCTTGAACGCATTCGTGTTTCTGGTTCAGAGCTGCACCCAGCTGCACGGGGGACGGCGGCAGCACAGGGAAGAGCTCCTACTCCCAGCCTCGCAGGGACGGTCGCAACGATGAAAAAAGTTGCACGCCTATTGATCTTCCGCCGACACAGTAAGGGCAAGTTCTAGCCAATTAAGTAATTGAATTAAGAAGCCTCCACTAATTGCGAATCAAAGGGACTAGCTTGCAAGAGATGGAGGAGCCGAGGTTTGGACTGACATGTTGCACATGCAGAGCGCAGGTAAAGCTTGTGTCGCTCACTGGGCGTGGGGAGCGTGCACAGAGCAGAGGCCACAGGCGAGTGCTGGGAAGGCTTGTTCCGCGGCACTGCCCGGAGGGAGCCTGCCTCCTGCCTCGAGCAGCCCTGTTCCGCGGGGTTATGTGGAGCTTGAAGACCTGCTGCAAGCTGCCAATTCCACTTTCCAAGAATTTTGCTGGGTACTACGCTGTAAAAGAAAATTTTCTCTCTTGAACGACAGAATGTCATATGCCCCTCGTCCCCCCTCCCGCCCCGGTACGAGGGCAAAGGGATGCCTTTGGATTTCTTTTTTTTTTTGGCGCTTTATATGACTAAAACCCTCTCCTCGGTTCCTTTAGCAAAGAAACTCGGAAATATGTTGTGCCCTGAATCACGTCTAGCATTTAGCAAAGCAAAACCAAAAAATTAACGTGCTTTCATAGAATGCCATTAGGCGCTGCCAGGCTGTTTGTACCCAGCGCGGACAGCCGCCCAGTGACGGCCTGCAAAGGGCCTGTTGAACAGCAGCGCTGCAGGTAGGGCTCGGCGGACGGGAGGAAGGCAGGTGGCTGC
>NW_009933549.1:0-580 GCF_000696875.1 Nestor notabilis
CAGTCTCAGCTCCCTGCCCCGTTGCATCCCCATTCCCCACCGTTTACCCCAAAATTAATGCAAAACGCTGCCATGCCCTGTGCTAACCGACCTCAGCCATGTACTGCTGATCTAGGACCACCAGCACCCCCACGAAAGGGACCCCCGGGCCAGGGGACTCTCCTGTTGCACCCTTAGTTGCCCCATCACGGGGGGCCGGCCTGCCCCCCAAATTGGGTGCATGGCAGAGGGGCCTGGGGCCTGCCTAATTTTGGACTTGCATAGTTATACTGGATGAATAGTCCCATCCCTCCCTTTCCCCTCCTCTTTCCCCTTTGCTTTAGCTGTGACTTAAAATGAACCAGCAAAGCATAAGCAGGTCCCCCCTTTTTATTCCTCCTCCAAAACTAATCTCCAAAAAGCAAACCCCAGAGCACCCCAGGGCCTGGGTGGGATGGTTTGGGGTTGGTTGTTGGTTTATTTGCTTTAACCTCTCAGCGTGTTGGTTTAACTCTGCTCCTCTCCCACCCCAAGAGCACGAGAAGCCCCTGGCCATGGCCAATGGGGAGCTGCGCATCAGCAGCAAGGGCAAGACGCTGCG
>NW_009933550.1:0-483 GCF_000696875.1 Nestor notabilis
ACTTTTTCCTGGTTCAGAGAGAAATAGCTGCAGAAATTTGGAAGGATTTGCCAGGCAATTCAGTCTGAACCCAAATGACTACATGGTCCCTCAGAGACTGATATCTGGTTTCAGCACCCATCTTTTGCTACCATGCTTTGCTTTCAGCACACTTTTACTCCCTCATAAGCATTTTATGTGTGTTTGCTTTCCCAGCTATTGGTGTTTCAGGTCCTTTTACACAGTAGGTACTTACTATGAAAGGGAATTGGGCATATGACAAGACAGCCTTACAAGATACTGTCTCATTAGAGAGTGGTTTTCATGCTCTTCCTAATCTGTGAAAAAGAGCAAAAATATCTGGAGTAGGAGATAACATGAGAAAGAAGTTAAAACCATTTTCTGGGTTATTTGGATCTTCAAGAGCTCTAATTCATCATTGTATGACTTAGCAATGATGGCCAGGCAGGACTCTTTCACACAGGCTCTGGGCAGCAATGCGGG
>NW_009933550.1:514-8304 GCF_000696875.1 Nestor notabilis
AGCAATGGGTGGTGAATTTGGAAGATTCAGGGAAAAAGATGCTGTCACTAAGACTTGGGAACACAGATACCAGCTGATGCTTGCTTGCTGGGGCACTGAGATACCTTTTCCAGACTCAGAAGCAGACATAGCCTCTGTGTGGAGACCGTCCTGGTTCCATCATGATCAGTCCACTTCCAAATGTGATTCAAGGACGGAGGGTGCCTAGTGCCCTTCTGGAGGGTAGAAAATTAGGACACGATGGCTCTTAGGGCAGCCAAGCCCAGAAGGCAAGTTGCACTGAAGTCTTCTTAAGCATCCACAAAGACCTGTCCTGTGGGACCAGTAAGAGCTTGATCGAGGTGTCCTTCATGCTGCAGTGGATGGGGAAGGCTGGATTGCTCAGCAGAGCACATGGAAGACGTATGGAAGACGTATGGAAGACATATTGAAGACATATTGATGAGCTCTGCCTGTGCAGGGCATTTGAAATCTGCATCCTTGTCACACATGGTCTGTGCAAGACAGGTTCCTGCGGGGTACACCAGGGCTTGACACAGCCTGCAGATAGTGCCTACGTGGTGAACAAAGGGGGCAAGCCTGTATTCTTCATGGGGGTCCTGCTGCGGCTATGCAATGGTGTTGGTCTGTGTGTAGGAGAGAGGCCATTTGCAGGACTTCTGTTATTAGGCAGCAAGGTGCTGGGCTGACACTTTAATCCACAGAGCTGACTGGTCCTGAGTCAGCCAAGAGGCATTTTTGAGGACAAAGCTTCAGCTCCCATCAGTTATCACTGCGCTGCTGATAATGGGGTCACTGCAATTTTCATTACCAGAAGATCCTATTTAGATTTAATCACAGATTTCCCACACTCATGCCTGTGCTGATAGGGGCAGGAAACTCAGGGATTTGGGAAGTAGATCAGAATGGGCATGATAAAGCAATTTTTGCATCTGAGACCCACCTCCAACAGCAAACAGCCAAATGCATTTAAGCATACTCCCTCTTGCTGAGATACATGGGCTTTAGTTTGCTCCCCTGAAGAGCAGTTCTCACAGGAAAGACAGACATTATCTCACGCTTTTATTCATGATTGCTTTATTTTAAAGTGTGGGGTCTTTCCAGAAGTAATACAGTAGCCCTACAGAAATCCACGTGGAGTCTTAAGAGTTAATGTGGCCATAAGTAAGATCTGCTGTACTGATGGAAGATTCTGTTCAGTAGCCAATCTACCCAGGTAGGATCAGGCACATGTTTAGAAAACAAGGCCAGTGTTATGCACAAGCGGCCAGTGTGCAGTAAGAACCTGTCCAGCAGCCACAAAGAGATCCTGCAAGAAGAGAGACAGAAAAATGCACAGGGAATGCACAGACACTGTAAAACTGCTCTATGAACATTAAAAACCAATAGGGCATCTAATCTTGTATGTCATTGAGCTGGTCAAAGCAGAATCCTTCCTTCCTTGCTGGCAGCATCATCACTGAGTCTGCCCCCTGCAAGTGTTGGATTCTGAACGATGGCTCTTGCCATGCTCCCAGGTCAATACCACTTCTCCATTGTTTTGTTCAGACAAGCCCTGCAGTGCTCCTACCTGCTCCTTTTGGAAGATTACTCCCACAAATGAATGCACTGTGTTAGCAGGAACAGCTTCCTGACTTTGAAATGCACAGATTTAAATGGAAATGAAGCTCCGCAAATGAAACAAGCCATAAGCACCTGCTAATTGTTCTTGCCTGTGAAATAGCAAAAATGCTTCTCTGTCCTCAGGAGAGGAAATAACAATTGATCTATTTTCTGAACGACTGTCTGCAAGACCTATCTCAAGGCTTCCGACCATACCAAAGCAAACCGTGGGTTGTTTTCTTTTTATGAAGGCGCTAAAAGACTATCACAGAAAGGCAAATGTATTTCGGGAGAAACTTCTGCTGGTGCTGGAGTGGTGGGAGGGGACAAAGCAGATGAGCAATGGTTCGTTACTAACACCAACGGCCTTCATGAAATAATCTATTAACAGCTTCAGTAGCACTTGTAGCCTGACCACAAAGCGACTAACTGAAGGATTCGTCCATAAACTTACATAATCATAGGGTGGTTTGGGTTGGAAGATTGGGACCTTAAAGCTCTTCCAGTTCCAACCTCCTGCCACGGGCAGGGACACCTTCCACTAGAGCAGGTTGCTCAAAGCCCCGTCCAAGCATACTGATGTATTACTTTCTGAAATCCTTCCATTCTTCTGAGAAGGTCAACAGATAAAACAAGGACAGTCAAATACAAACATCAAGTGTTTGTCCATAATTGCCTCCTTTTCTTCAAACTACCTTCAACTGAGACTAACAAAATAGAGGAAGGGCATCCCTTCCCCTGGCACTCAGTGAATCCATGCTATTTTGGTCCTGGCAGGTGAAAGCCACCAGCAACCCCTCAGTATCCATCTGGTGAGCATGGCAGAGAAGTGGTTTAATGGAGGGCTGATAACAGAGTGCCCAGGAGGGGAGAACCATGTGCTCAGACCTTAGACCTTCCTCCCTTTCCCTGTGAGGATGGAAGGAGGAGACATTTGCCAGCATGCACGTAAATGCTACAT
This sequence comes from Nestor notabilis, assembly GCF_000696875.1. Taxonomy (NCBI): domain Eukaryota; kingdom Metazoa; phylum Chordata; class Aves; order Psittaciformes; family Psittacidae; genus Nestor; species Nestor notabilis. The sequence continues at coordinate 3,078 of NW_009933550.1, forward strand.
TTTCAGAGGTGGCAGGGGAATGATTCATAATGGGATGTATCCCAAGAGCAAGAACTGAGTTTGCACCCCTATTACTTCAGTCTGCTGCTCCACTAAGTTACCACACACAGAGCTCTACATTTGCACCTCATTCCTCTTCCCTGCTTGCACTGTTTCTCCCATGATGTTCCAGCATTAGTCAGAATAACCTTGACTCCATGGTGCTCCAGGTGTAACACACCAAATGTGCATGCAATGTGAATATTTTACCTACCCAAAATAGAGAGTGATTTTTCTTAGGTAGCTGGTCATGGACTTCTGGATCTAGAAAGGGAAAGAAGAGATATGGATCACTTTGAAATGCTTTCTCACTTCTAGGACAACAAACACTGAAGAATTAATAACAGCTCACAAACTACCCAAACCGAGCAAGAAGTGGTGAGCCTGAGGCACAGAAGCTGAGTGATATAAAGAACCACTGGGGCTGAACACCTCAGAGATGGGTCACATCTGATTAAACAAGGACATTTTCAGCTTGGAACAAAGGGAGCTGGAGGAGGTCCTGCAAGGGCAGGGGTAAGAGGAGCAGGGCAGTTCTCTTTTACCAGTTTCACCATAGCTACCTTCAGAGTGAGAGAGCATGGGCAGTTTCCGACCTCCTTTCCTTGTTGGCTGTGGAGCAAAAAGAAACATCACCAGAGGTTGGAGATGACTCAGCTTATTGCAAGCAATGCTCATTAATGAAGACAATAAAGCTACGGGATGAGGAGTAGCTGCAAGCTAACAGATGCCTGGGTTGTAGAGAAGAGTTTCTTGCTGCTTTTCATTGCAAGGGTGGTTGCGTTAAAAAGTGTTGAGCAGCAGCACTGTCAAGGGTAACGAGTAGATTAATGGCAAAGCCAAGCAGCTCCTTTGAGAACTTTGCAAGAAATATTTAATTTCTCCCCTCCTTCCATTTCTCCCCATCTTAAATTTCACATCTCTAGGTTGAGCATGTTTTAGTTTCTTCTTTCTACAGATACCTGTTGCTGTATTTAATTTTGGACCTCTATTTACTTTGCTTTGACTAGGCATGAGCAAGGACCTTCAACGTGGTGTCTGGGGACAGTCAGCTTCCAAAAAGCATACCAACAGCACAGAGCTGCTGATATTTTATTAGTTAGGAATGTTAGGAAAACATTAATATTGCTAGGTTTCTCCCATCAAACATGCTACCATGCTAGCAAGGTAGGAAAAAGAGTGTGGAATTTTCTTCTAGCATGTTTTCTCCAGCAGGTTTTCTCCAAAACCCTTATTAATTTAAACTTTATGTTGTATTTCAGCCTCAGTTGTTAGAGTTCATGCAGTGCATACATAATGGCATTACACGGCTTTTCTCTTCAGGACACAGAGAGCACAAAACTGAATCTCAAATCACTTCACAGAACCGAAAGAGGAGTTTTTAAACAGGGCTCATACTTACTGCCAGCATTTCATATTTTGTGCTTAATTTGGGACTGGTTGCTAGAAGGAGTATTTAACCCCTCATGTTTACTGAAGTTAGAGCTCTGAGTTCTGCATTGCAGAGCAGTTGAGGAAAGGAAGAATGAGAGTGAGAAGTCTGGTGTTTAGACCTGCATGGGCTTGGCTCTGTACTTAAATGTGGTGTTTTGAAATACAGAGATTCTATGTAACCTCCTTACAGAAAGGAAACTGCAGTCCAGTGGTGAGGTGAGGGGAGGGCATGTTTTTAATGGCACTTGAATTCAGGCCAAGAAAAGAGAGAACTTGCTCTGAAAATAACCGTGTAGCTGCAGGCTTTGCTGCTGCTGCTGCTGTTCAAGCTGCTGCTTTTGCTTGTTATTCTGCAAAGTAATAATATGAACCTGGTGCAGGTTATTAAGAAAGAGAATTGAAATTAATATCCAGGATATGTCCACAACTTCTTGTCTTCACAGGGCAAGATAAGCTAGTGCTGGCATCTGCTAAGGGTGAGACGAGACTTTCCAAATCTAAGTTTCATTTGCATTTCTGTGGTTGGGTGATTATGTGACAGAAAAAGAAGCTGTTGGACATAAATATGAGGTGCTTGTTTGATGCCGCATAAACCGTGTTAACTTATGATCCATAACACATGCTTCGGGTACGGCTGATGTGGAAACATTCCACATACTACAAAAGAAGAAACCCAGAGGAGAGGGCATCGCTAATACTTACAACCCAATCAGTTCAGGGTGCTTGAGCTGTTCTTCTAAGTGGCTTATTTTTATCTGCATGTCCTTAAAAGTTCAGAAAGAAAAGCAAACAACCTTAATGTTGATCCTTTGGTCTGGTGTGCAGTAAAAGTCAAGTCAGAGCTTATTAGCATGAGATCAGCACCATATTCTGCTCTCCCAAATTGACTCTGATAGAAATCTGCAGGAATCTTCCCTCCTGGTATCGGTTTTATATTGCAGGAGCTTTCTGGATGACTTACTTATGTTCCCAGTGATATAAGGCCATTTATTATAAAGCTGTACTTACTGGTTTGCAGAATACTAACCCAAACCTTTGTGGTGTTGCATTATTTCTCTATTCCTGACAACACTGGCAGACCTGCTTCCCACACCTTTACCCATATTATATTCTACTCTATCGCTTCGCTGTTTGACACCCTTGTAATTACCTTTTAAAGCTTATTATGGAATGGTGCTGGTCTAAACAAAGAAAGAGCACGTACTGTGATATGCAATAGGATGTCATACCTCTAAGATTTTGTCTTGTTGTATAATTAATCTTTTTTCTTCTGATATTTCATTTTTTTCCTAAAATTCAACAAAATAAAATATAACTTGTTACAGAAGAACTATTACTGTGTATTGGTTAAACTTTCAATGTAAAGAGACTATTAAAAAGCTACAAAGCAGCACTTTCTATCCATCAAACATTTGTCAGAAGTGAGGATTAGGTGATCACACTGTGTGTTTGACAGCCTTTCTGGTGCCAGAAATTGTGGCTGTGCAGTCACAGTCTTGGACAAGATGATGTACATCAGCCAAGTGCCCTGGCTCTTCTGCCACTGCAAATGCAGGGTTAGGGGGCTCAGTAGCTTGTGGGATGCAGAACACCCTGGGCAGGAAAGCATCCTCAGTGTGGGAAAGGCCTGGGGGTGGGAGAACAGGATCCGAGGTGAGCCCCCAGTGTGCCCTGGCTGTGATGGAGACCAGCAGCATCCCACCCCTATTGGCAAGAGTATGGGCTGTAGGTGGAGGGATGGGATTATCCCCTGCTATTCAGCACTCCATAGACCACATGTGGACACCATGTCCTCCCAGTACCTGATGGATGTCAGTGAACTGCATCCCAGCTGGATGCAGCCCTGAGCAACTTGCCCTAAGCTCTGGGTGGGAGCTGGGACCAGAGGCACCCTGCCATGGTCCCTTCCCACCTGAATCATTCCGTGATCCCATGACTCCACTGACTCATAAATCAAGTTGACTTGACTTATGGAGACCTCTCCTAAATAAGTGCTGTTTTTCTGTACCTTAGCATGAAATCACAGACCACCATTCAAATGCACCACTTCAAAACTTTGCTGAAGACTTTGTTATGACAAGTGCTTGCGTTTGATTGTTTTGCTGGGAACAAAATAATCTCCTTTGCTTATACTGAACAAAAAGAAACTGTAAGTCATTCAAGGGGAGGAGGCAGGAGAAGGAATTTTGAAGTCAAAATTGCCTAGTTTGCTCAGCACTGTGCTTTTCAGGGCCTTATGATGGTTGATGGAATATGGAAGATTTTATTTCCAAAAGGCTAGTTTAAATCCCAGGTCTGTGTTAAGAAACCCGAGGGACCTTCCACTGGAGGCACATTAAACCAAGGCATCAGCTTTGGTTTGCTTTTATTTGCTCCTGTGGTAAAACAGAAGAAGAAAGCCTGTTGCCACGGGGTCATTATTATGCCCATCAAAGAGGAGATTAGGAAATGTACAGTTGATAATCGGTCAGTAACCAGCTGACACTTGTGAAAGAAAGATGAAGCAAATACCTCTCTTCGTGGATAACTGTGTGCCCTGGGAGCTGCTAATCTGTGATCCACTTTGGGCAGCATCAGGCTCAGTAACCCCCAAGCTTTAAGTCGCTCTGACCTGTCTGAAAGCCTGCTCTCAGGCACCCTTGCACTCAGATGCAGCAATGACAGAGGAGTTTTGTCATGCAAGTGACAGGCAGGAAAATCCGTGGTGAGCCTGTGTCTGGGCAGAGCTGCACATCACGCAGCTACCCTGACGTTGTCTTCATTGCTCCGGGGCAAGTCCAAACTTACAATCTATTTTTAATAACCTTATGGTCGACTCTCACACTCTCTCTTCACATCTCATGCCTTTGTCTATCTTCACAAGAGCATTTCCATACCTTTATGAGGTCTTTTTCCTTTTCTTCCAGCCATGTCTTCAGCTCCTGCAAAGATGTCTGTTACAAGAAAAGGGTTTGCAGTGGGTGAGAGTGGGCAGGATAAGGCACAGGGAGAATCATACGATCACAGAATGGTTTGGGTTGGGAGGGAACTTAAAGCTCATCCAGTTCCAACCTTCCACTAGACACCTTCCACTAGAGCAGGTTGGTCCAAGCCCCAACCAACCTGGCCCTGAACATGGGGTTAGCAAGGTGGGAGACCCAGCACAAGTCGTGCTGTAAGCTTTGTGTGTCTCAATGCCTACTGATAGATTAACTATGCCATTTGATTTTATTCCTGTCAGAAAACAATGAATCAAATCCTTGCTGCACCACTTATTTGCAGTTGTTTTACAAGCAAGAAGATGAAGTGTCTGTGTGTTCAGCCTATGACCCATTCTTACTGTAATTATATGTAGAAATTGGTGTAAGAGCCAGCTGAACAGAACACAGAAAGTCCTCTTGGTTTTTTTTACCAATAACAGAAACTCAGTTCTTAAGTGTTCTTGTGCTTGTGGATGAGGAACTGGATTTTTCCTTATTCATGTAAAATACCTTATGCACGTAAAAAAAGTGTGTACCAAATGCTACCCCTGTTTAAAGACCCTGCATACCAGAGGTTAGTGCTGCCTTTATTGCCAACCAATGTGCCTTTCACTTGCATTCTTTCCCAGAGAAGGTGCTTTTGTTCAGGTTGACCAGCCCTTGGGAAATAGGGGTCTGTGGACATTTCTGTAAACCAAGTCAAAATGTGTAAAGTGGCTGTACTACAGATTTTGTCAAATCATTTCGAGCAGGATGATGACTTGAGGAAGGGTAATAAAACCCCCATTTTCAAG
>NW_009933551.1:0-1925 GCF_000696875.1 Nestor notabilis
AATATATATCTATATTATCTTTAATAATAAGACCAGATGTTCTCAGGGTACCCGGTGTCCTGAGCTAGAAGACAGGGATGGGAAGCAGAACAGAGCCCCCATAATCCAAGGGGAATGGTAAGCAACCTGCTACACCACTTAGACACAAGTCTACGGGGCCAGGTGGGATCCAGCTATGGGTGCTGAGGGAGCTGGTGGAAGTGCTCACCAAGCCAATTCCCATCATTTAGCAGCAGGGGACTACAGGCCTGTCAGCCCGACCTCAGTCCCAGGGAAGGTCATGGAGCCAGATCATCTTAAGTGCCATCAAACAGCAAATACGGGACAACCAGGTGATCAGGTCTAGTCAGCACGTGTTTATGAAAGGCACATCCTGCTTGACTGACCAGATATCCTTCATGACAACAGCACCCTGGCCTGTCCCAGCCCCAGTGTGGCAGCAGGGCCAGGGCAGGGATTGTCCCCCTGTTCTGGGCGCTGGTGGGGCTGCACCCCGGCACTTGTGAGGCTGCACCTCGGATCCTGTGTCAGGTCTGGGCCCCTCACTGCAAGAGAGACATTGAGGTGCTGGAGCGGGGCCAGCGAAGGGCACCGGAGCTGGAGCAGGGCCTGGAGCACAAGTGTGATGGGGAAGGGCTGAGGGACCTGGGGGTTTAGTGTGGAGAAGAGAAGGCTCAGGGGGGACCTGATCGCTCTCTGCAACTGCCTGACAGGAGGATGGAGCCAGGAGGGGGCTGGTCTCTGCTCCCAAGGGATGGAACAAGGGATGGGACAAGAGGAAACGGCCTCAAGCTGCCCCAGGGCAGGTTTAGCTGGAGCTGAGGAACAATTCCTTGCCCAGAGGGTGCTCAGGCATTGGAACAGGCTGCCCAGGGCAGGGCTGGAGTCACTGTCCTTGGGTGGGGGGATTAAACCACACGTGGATGTAGCTCTTGGAGACATGGTTTTGTGGTGTCCTTGGCAGTGCTGGGTTTATGGTTGAACACGATGATCTTAAAGGTCTTTTCCAACATAAACAATTCTATGATTCTAAGCAGACAAGTTACACCTCCTGCATGTGCATCAGCAAATAATTCTAAACCTTTCCTCTGCTCTGCTGCTGATTTCCCAAATAATAAATATTCCAAAATCGCTTTGGGCTAAACTGTAACTTCTGAGGTGGTGTGCTCCTGCTCTGCACTAGTGATTTCCCCAGGGATGCTTCAGTGTACAAAAGCTCAGTGTTCTTATTCTAAGTGAGCTATTTGACTGTGGTCTTCAGAACTGGTGGTTAGAGGCTCTGGTTCAGCCTTGGGCTATGGGGACTGCTCTTAATGTGCCCAAGCTTAACCAGATTGTCCTTAAAGCTTGCTGAAGGAAGACTGAAGCTCCTTTAACAGTTCCATTCTCTCAGTTCTTAGTATTTTACACTCATGCCCCTTTGCTTGATTAAGCTAGCAGAATGCCATTAGAAATTTCAAAACAAAGAGGTTTCATTTCCACTTGTTCTTTATCTGCTAGAATGCTTTAAATTATTGAACAAGCAAGTGAACATTAAGGTCAGTCAGAGCAGGGAGGAACCTGGTCCTTTCTGTTGATCTAGAAATAACGCGTTCCCACCTCTCCTCTTATAATAAGTAGCATCCCAAGCTATTTAATTATTGATCCTGTGGCTCCAGCTGGGGTGGAAGTGTGATTTTAGAGAGCAGGATCAGCAGCTAAGTGACACCATGCTGATGAAAGACAAACATCACTCTTCAGTCTGTGCCTGAGCTTATGTTTGTTTTTCCAGTGCTTTGGATTCTCTTGATGCACAGCTCTTCAGTGTCTCTTGAATTGCATAGTTCCTTTCTTGAAGCTGAGCTACTAATGTGTTTTCATGTAGTGTAACACTTGAAATAATCATTCGCTCAGGAATTATTTTGTAGGGAAACGAAATGTTGCAG
>NW_009933551.1:1956-82989 GCF_000696875.1 Nestor notabilis
CAGTGGATATGGCTTGTTCCTCAGTATCCAGTCAGAATAGATCCAGTAAAAAGGCAGTTTGCACCATTCTGCCACACCTTTAGCTCTGCATTTACCCCTAAGGAGCCAGCCTGGATGAGTACTTCACCTGCGAACTGAACTGGCTGCAACTTGTCCTTTCATTAGTCTGTTCCCATGGCTCCACAGGCCAGATCTGCTGATATCCTGTTTGAAGAGATAAGGATGTCAGGGATTAAACCCAGCTGTAAGCAGGCACCTATTGTCTTAGTGGCACATCACCTACTCCTGCTATGTTTGTAGGGGATCCATGGGAGACTTTCCTTCATACAGCTTTAGTGGAGAGTGTCACATTATTATATCATAGAAATTATCACTTAGCTCCTGTGCCACTAAAAGCAGCAGTTTTTATATCAAGATGTAAAACCTAAGTGTCAGCTGAAAGTCTTGCTTAGCCTGAAACAGAAAACATTACTGGCAAGTGGTGTGGGCAGCTGGAAAGATAGGCTCTCATTTGCTTCACACGTGGGGAATGTGTAACAGGAACAGGCCATTTTGATGCAATTATAAAAGTTATTATTCCTCCTCATCTCCTGGGAAAGGGTATTTTTCAGCTGGAGAGACAGACAACACTGGAAAACTCACTGGGATCCTCTTCTCAGTTCTTTCAACAGATAATTCCCACACAGCTGAACACTGAACACCATCTTTATCACTTCTTGTTCATGAGCATTCATTTCTGCTACACATGCTCCATGCACCAAGATCAAAATGTGGGTTTGCTTCCCATCAGCTAAACTGTGGACATTTTTATCTACATGAGCAATATATCCATCTACTTTTAGGCTGTCCACAAATCACTTCCTGACTTTCTCAATTACAAGCTTAAGCTTCTGTGGCCTTTCACTATATGGTGTATTCCTCACTTTCTTAAACTTTATTGTGGTTTTGCAGTCATCTTTCCTTATATCCTTTCCAGAAATGGATGTGTAGCAATGTAGATAGAGGGAAAAGGCAAAACAACTGCCATGTGATTAGGGAAATGCTCTTGCATTGGATAAGGAAAAGAGCTCCAGTTTTCCTTGCTTCCTTAGGAAATTCACGCTCATCCTTCTTAAAATGGGAGAGAGCAAATTGGGGAATGGTATTTGAGTAATTGGACTTGTAAAGGAGAGCTAAGAAAATTGCTTCTGCTGAATCTTCTTGCTGTTTCATTATGGTAAAAGCCAAGCTGCTGGGTCTTGTGCTGCAGAAGCTGTGGATGTTTTGGCAAAGGCCTGTGAAGGCTTCTGGCATGTGCAGTTTTGTTAAACTCTTCTTACTGAGACAAGGAGGGTTCCAGACTGAAGAGCTGGCATTGCATGGGATTCTGGGCAAACCATTTAATTCCTGGAGTTTTCCTGTTATAAAACAGGTATTATACCTTTATGTATATTTTCATATCTAAATATGCGTATTTATAAACGTTTCACTTCTGTGCAAGAGAAATAATTCATAAAACCAAGGTAACACTTTGATACCTGTAGTTGTTGGTTCCCTCACCTGCATCGGGATTAATAATCTCTGTTGGTCCCTATCCCTAGTGCTTCTGGACAGTTGTAAGGTACAGTTCAAGCAGTAACGTTTCACCAAAACAGGTTTTGGGTTTGATATCGGTATCCAGAGAGTAAAAGAGGCCATCCATCGCCCTGATGCTGTTGTTTGAGCTGGGGTGTATTAGCTCTGCTAGCTGTTATGATCCAAGCTGTTGTCTTTGAAAATTAAGCTATTTTTTAAACTCAACACCTTGAATTTTGGACCTTGACCTGTATCTTGAACTAATTCTTTTTAGCATCCAGCTTTTAGGAATGTCGCAGTCCTGTCAGATGTTGGTGTGATAGATGTTGCATGTTTAGTTTAGATGCCATACCCAGAACACTCTTTTGACATCTCTGATAGCTTCCCTGTCATGTCCTTATACCACCCTTTATTCCTCCCAATTTATTCCCAAAGCTTTCTAAAATGATGGGTTTTGTTCATGTTTAAATGTATCATCTTCTCTTTTCTTTCTCTTCTGTGTTTTGCAAATTTTATGTGCACTACGTGGTTCATTATATGAAGGTTGCATTAATGTGCAGTGGCACCTCACAAAGTCAAGGCAAAGCCAACACTCACAGTTATTATTCAAAGTGATTATAAGCAGGGTGAAGCCTTTACATAAAGCAGGGCATCTGTCCCCTCTCTTTGGGTGACATGCTACTGTCTTTCCTTTCAGAAGTGGCTGTATTTTGGTGATGCTGCAGAGATTTTTCAGCCTACAAGTTCCTACACAAACACGAGTGTTACATGACCTCAAAAATAGCTATGAGCTGGAAAGCAAACTCCAGCTCTAATGAATGAAGTCCGAAAGCTGTCAGTATTCAGCAATTTCACAGGCTCAGGAGCTTTTCTACCAAGAAAATGCATTCCTGAGACTTGTTGACAGAAACATCAAGAGCGGAACTGCTGCCTTTGCCTCCACCCACCCCAGCAAAGAGTGGGGGGAGAAAAGCAGCTCTTTATAAATAGCTCTGTTCCTGTTGTATTTGTAAATTCGGTGCTTTTTGTGTCAGTGATATCACCCTCTTCTCCATGGCAACTCCCTACGATGTCAAAACTGCAGGGCACCAGCACAGAAACTTAAACCAGCAGATGAACAGGTTGATTCAAGATGATTTAATTGAGAAATAGTGCAGAGGGTGATCAGAAGGGGTGGGAAATGTGAGCAAACAGGCTCCTGCCACCTCTGCTTCTCTGGAAAGCTTGCATCTGCAATGACTGCTCCTAAAAGTCTGCCCCATCTCTTTCTATAAGCCCTTGTCAGGAGGAGGAGGAGGAGGTGGGTGGGAGGAAGGCATCTTATTCTCCATCTCCGGTGTGTCTGGAGAGAAGCACTACAGGTGACTAAGCAGGAGGAGCAGGACTGACTCACTCCTGAGTTATTTTCTCCCTCCCCTTCTCTCCCCCCTTCCAGCTTTTCTGTTTGTTTTTGAGCTTTCACCCAACAGCTTGTATTTTTCCCCAGGCCCTGCTGAGAAAGAATTAGCAGCAGGTTTTCTTGTTACCTAATGCTCACAAAACCGTGCTTGTGGTTATCCAGGTGAGGAAATGAAAGCCAAGTCTAAAAGCAAGAGAAATGAATTGTCTCTTGGATACAACACCTTTATCTTCAAAAAAAGGAAAAGGAAAAAGTGCTTCTCCTTTCTGAATGTTGTCCAGGAAATACTGAAGTGACTGCCATGCCAGGAAGCTGTAAATAACTGGCTGCTTTATCAGACTACCTATGGAAAATACCTAATTGCCTCACTGGCAGCCCTGCTGGGTTTGACTTGATTTCTCAACCGACTGCAGTGGGGGGAAGCTATTCCACTTGCTGTCTTGATTACAGAATTGGATTCTGCTGGGTTCCATTTGGGACTCGAGTAGCAGGAACATAATGGATACATCTGCAGAGTTTCAGCCAGCCTGAACTGTCACTGCTTCAATCAGCTTAATAAATCTGTCCTAATTTACATCCCTATGAAGTCTAAAGCCTTAGAACAGGTTTCCTCCCTCCTTCTGCAGGGATCTGTTGCTGAAATTCAGCCTGCAGAAGTGTCAACTTGATATTATATTGTGCGTGATTGGTATTGTGTGCCATGGACTCGGGCAAGTTATGCAAGATCAGCACAACACCCACAGAGTTCTGACATCCAGAAAGGGCCATGGCACTGCACCCCAGATTGATAAGTAACACTTTGGTTTGCCAGAGCAATGCTGTATTTGCCACCCTTGGTCTGCTGTTTATACCTCTGTAGGGCAAAGGAGCCTTTGATTCTCAGTGTGAGCTTTGTTATGTCTGTGAAGTCCCTGCCTGCCCCACAGTGTAGCCTAAGTCAGCCCTCCTGTGATGTCAGGGCTCACTTAAGGGGAAATGTGCGTATCATCTTTATACAGCAGGACCTTGATTAGTATCTTACTCTTGCCTTTTGTGCAAAATGTCACTCCACACAGTCCCATCCTCTTTGCTGAGCTCACAGCCCACGATAATAAAGGTCCCAGAAAACATTGATTCACTGCATTACAGTGTGTGGCTACACTGAGATCTCAGCAGATAAGTGCAAGGTTTGAATGGAATTTAACACTCTGCTTCCCTCTGTCCTCCAAGTGCGAGGACATGTTAGCTCAGTGAATCCTAGCACCCTACGGAGTGGCAGAAGGAGGAGTGTGTGGCACTGGTACACTCCTCCACGGCAGCTGGCACTGGGTAGTGCTGGTGAGTAAGCAGCTGAGCTTGATGGTTTGCATGTGTGTGAGACTGAACCAGGAGCTTTCAGAAGAAGCTTGAAGATGAAATTGCCGAGAATTTTTGCCTGAAGCAAGGGATGTTTCCCGTGTTTAAGACAAGCAGCAACCTGCATTCACCAGGAAGAAGAGACTCAATTCACTCCACAAGTATTTCTCAGAGACCTTTTTTTCAAGGTAAGACCTTTACTGCGGGAGGTGGATGGGGCAAAGGGTCCAGCATTGTGAGCTCTAAAACTGAGATGACTTCTACAATGTCTCTTTACCTTCCTAAGCTGTAGCGCTGAGATAAATCTGATGTTCCTGGTACTCCCTCTTTAGGCTACACATTTAAATCAGCCAATAAGAACTAATTTTCTGAGGTCTGAAGCTGTAAAAAAGGGGTGAGGGGGAATGCTTTTAACTCTGCCTTTTGCCTGCCCTGTGTTCTAGTGGTGAATAAATGTCATTGCCTGCGCTTCTAAATCGTGTACTTAAATAGTAGAATGATGGGTGTTGTAAGGATGGAGGGTGAATGAAAGGCAAATTGAGTAAATAGACATGAGCTTGTGGTTTATTAATTTCATTTAGTGCTTTTAAACATTGATAGAGTATTTGCTGTTCTGTAGGAGGCAGAAGAGAGATGGTTCATGCCTTCAGAACTTGAACTCAGAGGTTTTTAATAGGGTTGGTTTCAAGAAATGCTATTGAAACGAGGAAGGAGATGGGATATTTTAAAGCATCTGTTTGAATTACAGCTGAACAACCAGTTTATCACTGTTGAAAACTATCTGTGGAGAGGCCAGAAAGTCATAGAGAGCTCCTTGTCCCATCTGTAGGCAACTTGTTTGCAAAGCCTCATTTAAGGTAGGAAAAAGTACTTTGAATGTCCAGAGATGGCTCTGGAAAAAACTGGTAACATCTAAAAAATCTTCCGTGATCAGTGTTCCCTCCTCCCTAGAATAAACCTAAAACTCCTCCTAGTTGGGAACCCAGCTGAGAACTGCATGCTTAGGTTGTGGTGTATAAATTATAGTCCCTGATGCAAGTCCAGCAGAGCAGGGGTTTCGCAGAGGTGCTGGAACCAGGAAGGAATGCACTTGCTGAGCCTGGAAGTGCAGCGCAGGGTGTAGGCATGAGTCTTCGCTTTCTCTTCGCACACTGATTGATCTAGTATTTGTATTCAGTTCCATTTTGCTCTTGGAAAAGGAATAGAATGTGCTCATAAAAGCAAAAACGTGTTGTATTTAAGGAAGTGAAGTGTAGTTGGAAAACTTCTGGACCTAGGGCTGAGAAGGAGGTAAAAGCTTGTTAAGTCTATGAGAACTGAAATCAAGATGATCTCTGACTTGTTGCCTCCCCTTCGCTGTGCAAGGTAAGGAATGGAGTGGTGCCTAGAGGGAAAGCTGCGCTCTGGGAAGAGCAGAGTTAGTTGGGTGAGATCACCCAGGGAAGGGTATTTATGCTCAGTGCTCAAGCAGGGAATGGTGGCCACAAGGGTGCTTGGTGCCAGCAGTCAGTGCATAGCTTTGCTGCCTCCGCAGCCGGCTTTGCCAGGCACTGGAGCAGTTAATGCACTTGGATGCTGTTGCTGCAGTTTGATTCCCCTTTGTAGAAATAGTTGAAATAAGGATATTCCTGCCAGCTTCCCAGTCAGGAGTCATCAGTTCTGCCTCTGACACTTGGGGAGCATGAATGAATAACTCTCAAAACATTAATCTAGGGCAGCTTCCAAGAATCCTGTGTACTGAAGTCTGGAATACATTGTGCTCTGATTCATTATCCAGGGACAGCAAAGACTTTGAAGAGGTGTTTACCCAGCGTGTGGACACACTGAACTTCAAAGTCCCAAAGAAAACCTGCCCTGGCAACTTTCAATAGGACATTTGGAGAGGATAGACACCAGCATCAAAGGGTGGGAGAGCAAGGGATGTGTAAGCAAGGCTACAGAGGAGCAGGGAAACCAAAGAGGGACAGTAGTAGCAGTGTGCTGTGGGCTGGTGCACAGCCAGAAGTATGGCTTTGGGGGGTACAGAAGGCGCTGCTGCTTTTGGCTGTATCACTTGACAACAATTTAAACTGGAATTTTGTGTAAGCAGTTGTAAGGACTATATTATCTTCCATGTGATGGTTCTTGTATTTCTTCTTGCTGCTAGGATTTGGTGGAAGAGGGACTTTTTGCCCTTCCTGAGAGAACTGTGGAGGGAGGGATGCATAGAAGGAAGCAAGTGGTACTGCTGGAGAACACAAAGCACAGCAAGCTAGCTAAAGGTGATCCTAATTGAGGAGGAGGAGAATTGGTATTTAATTAAAACTACAGCTAAAACCCAGGCTCTTAGTAGTAAAATAAATAATAGCAGGACATGAATAATTTCTCTCGGGGGGATGTCGGAGACAAAATTACACTAATGCAATAATAAAAGGGGCCTGGATGAAATTGCCCAGGGGAATAGTAACAGGATAGAATGATTTTTCACTGCTAAGAAGTTCAAATGTGGTTCAAGTCAGAAGGGACTGAAACCTGTTAAAGCTCCTCAGGCCTCTCAGGCCATTTCAGGAGGCTGAGTTGTCCGAGTTACTGAACCCAACGCTGATGCTTTCCTTGGCAATCCCAGCAAAGGCAGGAGGTTGAACTCCTCTGCTTTAACAAATGACAGCAAGTTAAGTGTGTCACACTCCTGCTGCGCAGTCAATGTGCTTTCAGTGAATTAAAAATGAGTATTTCAGGCCCAGACTTAGGATAAGTGAGCCATGTGTCATGCATCTGGAGGCAAGAAAGGACATTCAACCATCTTTTGCTTCCTCATTTCCCTCCCACTCCTCATTTCGAATTGTGAAATCATTTCAGAGCTCCGTCTGCATTCCTCAAGCTGTGATGCCCATTCTGGTAAGGTTCTTAAATAGCATCAAGTCATTAACCATTCTCAACTGAGTAATATACAGTGACATGATTTTTTTCCATTGCTGGCTTGCATAATGATGCACTTTGATTTTTGTTACTCTTTCCACTTTATCCCTTTCATTTCCATGATGTCCATCTGTTTACCAGACAAGATTTAGGAAAAAGTGGGAAAAAACTCCCAGAATACAAAAAGAAAAAACCCACACAAGTGACTGTAAAGGGATTTAAGAAAGAACAGAGGTGCCAGGACACTGGAATGAAAACTGCTGTTGTCCAAGGTAGGAAAATGAAAGAAGATCCTGCTGTCTGGGGACAAGAAAAGCAGGTAGTAGAACCTGTTTCTTTTTATTTTCTTTCACTTTTCTTTCTCCCTTACCCCAAACTGGAAAAAGAACCCAACCAACCAAGCAATCACCCCCACCTCCCAAAAGCCAAACCACCACAGCTGGCATTCTGGCTGTCTGAGAGCGGTCTGGTTTACAAAGACTGGCACGTGTTGCTGTAGTCAGTTCATGGTGACAAGATTTGCTAAAAAAGAAGCATTAACCAAGAATTCATGTTCCTCTGGACTTGCTTGAAGTCTAGCAAGGAATAGTGATGCTTCAACCAAAGAGCACTGTGGAAACAGTTGAGGGATGTATTTTTTTTTCTCCTGCAGGTTGTTGAGGGGAAGTAGGAAGACCTGGGGAATCTCTTGAGACACACAGGGTACCATTTGCAACAGCAGTGTCTTCAGGGAACAAGGACAGCCCCAAAAAACCCAAGTTTAGTCAAAGGAAAGAGTAAGGTAATAGTGGCTTGTGGTATATGTGGAAGGTAGCTTGCAGTTTGCTCTGAAGAATCAGAGTGTAGCCAGACTACAGCCGTGAGCACTGTCATTTCTACTCAGCTGAGACGCTGCAGTCAGCGTCCACTGGCCAGGGGTAGGTACCCTACTGATACCATGTGGAGATACTTGACACACCACTGTCTAAAAAAGGTGCTTTAGTCCTTAAAAAGAAACAAGCTGTTTCAAACTGGAAAACAAACACACTCAGCAGTTCAGCAGAGACAAGTGATAATGTCTGCTTGATGGCTCTGAGCTCAGCTGTTTTTCCCCTGTGAATCTGGTTCAATCGGATGGTCTGTAGTGGCAGTGTTATCTTCCTGATGGCCCTCTAGTTTTCCTACTTCCCTCCCTATGCCCAATACCTTATAAACAGCTATATTTTGGTTTTCTTATCCTCTGATGAAAACTTTCATAGATCTCACTTACTGATCTCTGGTCATATTCATGTTACTGTGTCCAGAAGACAGCACTAAATAGGCTGCAGACCTTTGGTTGTGTTACTGAAAGAGTACAGATCATGCCACTGTCCTCTCTGCTGTGCTGTGGGTATGTTTTATTCTCACTTGTATCAACCTTTGAGTCTTCTTTCAAAGCTGTGACTTTTCAAGTCACTGCAGGAGCTGAAGAGCAGTGTTTGGATAGGGAGAACTGGTATGAATATCTTGCCTTAATCTGGCCCAGGAACAGATGGGTTAATATGTGTAGTGGCCAGAAGGCACTATACAGAGCTTAAAATAACCAAGATGGGGATAATTTTGCTTTAAAAACCATCTGGGTCTTGATTCAGTGCTCATTAACATTCATAGTAGCCTTATGATTGGCTTCTGGAAGAATTAATGTTACACTCCATAATGAGTACTTTGGGTCTTGTCCAAAGAAAGTACAAAAATGCATACAATAATGTTAGAATTCTTTCCTGGAGCATCCAGCTCGGAATAAGAATCTTTCTAGTACTTGTGGAAGTCAGTGAGAAACCTCTGGTTTCAAGGGACTTTGGATTGGATCTGAAGAACAGACGTTACAGGAAAGAAATCTCTCTGGGCGAGTCACCTTTGAGCTGTTCATGCTACAGCGAGCTGTCCAGTTTGGGTACACACATAATTCATTTGTGGAGATCAGAGCTCCTGGGTGTGTAGTGAAAGGTATGGAAAATCAGATTGCAAACCTACATGCTGTTACAGACTATTTGGGCCATAAAATGAAAATGTATGCTGTGTTTATTTCGTTACAAACCTAAATGGATAAAGCAATGTCATAAGTAGTTTAGATCTTGGACCACCTCATCAACCACAGATGATGTTAGTAGACAAGACACTCCTGTTTGTGACTGCTACTGGGGAAGCGTCCTGATTTCTAACACTTATAAAATATGCCCTGTTGGGTGTTAACAGGAAGAAAATACTAATTCTGCTGCTTACTCCCAAATCAGGAATTTGCAAAGCTCTTGGGTCTTTTGTGTTCTCTTCCAAGTTCTAAATATGTTCTCCTGAAGCGTCTGCAAAATAGCAGCCGGAGTGACGTAAAGCTGAGCCAGGAACTTATTTAAAGAACACTGCCATTTATTTCTGTGTCATTTAAAGACATGGGTTTAAACTCTCCCTTAGAACTCAGGGTCACCTAAATCATCTGGCTACTTCTCATTTGTGGTCACCTTTGTAATGGGTGGTGGCTGTTCTTGGGCTGAGATTGCTCTGTGTTGAAAGAAGGATATGGAAGAATATTCCAGACAACTACCCAAGTCTTTCTGTAGGAAACCTTTGCTTGAGCACAACTGCTAACCAGGCTTCCAGTGTGCACCAACGTTCTGAAGAACAAAGAAAGCAAATGCTCATTCTGAGTCTGAATAAGTCTTGAATTTGTTTTTAAAGGTCACATATGGAAATGAACTAAGTTAATACTTCTTTGATTTGAACACATTTCTCTGAATTCATTTATTTATAGACTTTCTTTGGCACTGCAGAGAGCAGATGAGCAAGAAATGTGTTTTTGAATTAGTAGTTTGATGAATGATGATTAAGGAGAAGGTTAAGTGATATTTTTCACTTATTTTTATGATGCTGGCTTCAGCATCTCTAGATCTGCAGAATAGGAGACATAAAATTTTATTTACAGCTTGAATGGCTGTGTCTTATGTTGTTCCTTTCTTAAGTTATTTAATTACTATTGTTCAGAATCTGAATATTTCCTTTAATTAATTACTCATTTTTATATATAGATGTATTGACAAGACAAGCGGGAATAGCTTTAACCTGCCAGAGGGAAGATTGAGATGAGCTCTGAGGCAGAAGCTCTTCCCTGGGAGGGTGCTGAGGCGCTGGCCCAGGGTGCCCAGAGAAGCTGTGGCTGCCCCATCCCTGGCAGTGTTCAAGGCCAGGTTGGACACATGGGCTTGGAGCAACCTGCTCTAGTGGAAGGTGTCCCTGCCTGTGGCAGGGGTTGGAGCTGGAGGAGTTATAATGTTCCTTCCAACCCAAACCAGTCTGGGATCCTATGCAGTTAAGTGGATTATTTTCTGCATTCCCTTGTAAAGGATTCCAGTCAGTTGTTCGTCTATGCTTTCAGCCACACAGTAGCCAGCAGGACCTAGACTTACTCCAAAGGAAGGACATTTGTTCTGACTGCAGCCAAATGCCAGCAGGTCCATGTGGTCAGGTAGGCTGTATGACTGTATTCAGCTTGGACTCCATTAATCATGCAGTAGGGTTTTGGTATAAAAATATTCTTGCAATACCAGAAACAGCGTCGTAGTCCTTTGTAATGTGCATTGCCTGACTGTGGGCACATCATCGTTTCTTATTGTGGACTCTGACAGTATCTGGACCAGGACCTTTTCTACAAGGGCCTGTAGGGACAGGACAAGGGGAATGGCTTGAACCTGCCAGAGGGGAGATTGAGATGAGCTCTTGGGCAGAAGCTCTTCCCTGTGAGGGTGCTGAGGCGCTGGCACAGGGTGCCCAGAGAAGCTGTGGCTGCCCCATCCCTGGCAGTGTTCAAGGCCAGGTTGGACACATGGGCTTGGAGCAACCTGCTCTAGTGGAAGGTGTCCCTGCCTGTGGCAGGGGTTGGAGCTGGAGGAGCTTTAAGGTCCCTTCCAACACAAACCAGTCTGGGATTCTACGGTACTATAATAGTTGCACAAATGTTCTGGGTAGTTTACAGGGTTTTTTTAATGGAGAAAATGGTAGTTGGAAGCTTTATCATGTGCCTGTGTTCTGCTGAAACAGTGTGTTCTGTCTTGTGCTAGGATTTAGGCTATTTTAGCTTGCAATCTGAATGAAGACTGGGGGAGAGAGCTGAGGATAAAGGAAGTAAAACACTTCTCTGACTCCTAGAAGGAAAGAGCAGAAATTACTCTTCAGGGAGGGGGTTGAGATAAAGTTTGGATAGTCATCCCCACTGCAATGGTCAACCCTTCCCCTCTTCTATTCCTCACCTTCCCTTCAAACAGTTGCTCTCTGCCTCCATCATCCTTCCCCTAAAACAATCTTCCCATACACCACCATAGAACAAAGCACCCTCCTGCACTTGCTGTGGGGTGGCTGCTGCTGGGAGGGTGACTGTACCACCCATTCCCTGGCACAAGACTAACAGCGAAGCTCTCAAAGATGAGCTCCATGTACTCAGCTGCTTAGAGCTGTGTCATCTATGAGGGCAGTTGTTTCCTGCCTCCAGCAAGTGGGATGGCAGCTCTTGTGCTGTACAGAGCCACGTGCCTGGGGTTTGACAAGCATAAGCTTCAGCCCTCAAATTATTCTAGGCTCTTGAGAGTTAGGTTTGAGTGTTCTCAGACGAGGAGAGTGACTAATAACAGTAAATGGCATTAGACTTTTGCTACCATTATTTTAGCCACTAGAAATACTCTGAATTCTGGTTAATACTTTTGCAATAGCTGACTGACCTAGTTCTTCACAACAAAAGCTGGAGTCTCTATTCCTCTTATGTCAGCCAGGGATTTCAATCTGCATTTCTATAGCATCTTTAAGGATTGCAGCATGCCTGAAAAACCAACAGATTAAGCCGCCTCTGTTCAGTGGGAGTTAAGTGTTGTCACAGTCATCTTACCAGTGTGCAGAATGCCTTTCCCAAGGTGACCTGGCGACTGGAAAAGGTAGGATGCCCAAAAAACTGTGATATTGCCATTGATGGACTGATAGTCCTGACTTTCTGGGAAGCAGCAGATATACCTCTTGTGGAGGGTGGCAGAGACTTGTCTGGTGGAGCACGACGTTACTTCTATTATAACCTAATATGTCTGTGAATTTTTGCAAGTAAAAGATCTGGAAGGAGCAGGCGGTGGCTGTGAGCCAAGCTGTATTGATATTATCTGCAGGGAATGTCTACCAAGCCACAGGAATTCAACCAGTAGCAAAATAGCGTGTGCTGTGTTCAGGTGATCCTCTTGAGCGTTAGTTTCAACTCTTCATCACTGTGGGAGTGAAAATTTTCAGAGAGTCTGCTGTTTTCCTGCTCTCTTTAAGCTTTATCTGATTTCTTGCCTGTGTCCTCAGCTCTCTGCTCCAGCCCAGTGTCCTCAGCCTGGCAGAATCTGCAGGTCCCTCTGCTGGTTCTGCTTTGCTCCACCATTGGAGTTGCGTGGTCCAGCAGAGCCTGGCTGTGATTCTGCCTTACTTAGTGCCCACAAGAGCCTGAAGTAGCACAAACTTTCTTCTTTCATGTGAGCCAGTGTGGGTTGTGTGTGGTGATGTGCATATGGTGAATAGGGACTCTGAGCACCACACTGCCCTGCCAGGTTTGAGCACAGGGAGGTGTCCTGATCTGGAAGAGCCTGCAGTGCTCTGGCAGAGGAGCTGGACTTCCTTAAGCAGTTTCCAGGTCTTCATCTTTGGTGCATTTGGGTTTTGTTCTGAATTGGGCCAAAAAAAAATGGAAACTGGATCAGACTGTAAACCTTGGAGCCACTTCCCAGCACACTGAAGGAGCTCATGCAGTGGGAGTGTAGGTGCAGCTTTGTCACAGAGTCACACAATCCCAGCCTGGTTTGTGTTGAAGAGACCTTAAAGCTCCTCTAGCTCCAACCCCTGCACCGGGCAGGGACACCTTCCACTAGAGCAGGTTGCTCCAAGCCCCTGTGTCCAACCTGGCCTTGAACACTGCCAGGGATGGGGCAGCCACAGCTTCTCTGGGCACTCTGTGCCAGCACCTCAGCACCCTCACAGGGAAGAGCTTCTGCCCAAGAGCTCATCTCAATCTCCCCTCTGGCAGGTTCAAGCCATTCCCCTTGTCCTGTCCCTCCATCCCTTGTCCAAAGCCCCTCTCCAGGTTTCCTGGAGCCCCTTTAGGCACTGGAGCTGTTCTAAGGTGTCCCCTTCATGCAGCAGAGGGGCAGAATCCGCTCCCTCAACCTGCTGCTTAGACACTGGGGATCAGCTCAGCACATGGGCTGTGTTCTAGGCTTAAGCACACACTGAAGCCAGATCACGGGAAGTTTCTCATCCGCCAGGACCTAGTGGATCCTGCTGGGATATCCAGGACACTGCCTCTATAATGTCAGCAATACACAGTAGCAGGAGGATAACCTGAACATTAGAGCTAGCAATCCAAATAGTGCTCTCTTGAAATGCTCTGCCCACCTCTGGATGCAGCAGCTTTGGGGAAGGTAGCTGAGCTGTAAGCACTTATTTAAAGTGAAACTGCCTCTGGATTGCTCCCTCCTTATCTCCAGTCCTGGCTAATGTCATGTGTTGATTAGGAGACTTGCAGACTTGATTCCTATCTCATGCTTCCTCCCACCAGTTGATGCTGATATTTGGTGAATTTGCAACACAGCCTTTCTCCTCATAACCCCTTTGTCCCAATTGTTGGTGTATTTTTTCTCTTCCCTGTTGAACTTACTCTGGACTTCAGGAGCCATGAAAGAGAAGAGGGAGCACACTTTGATGGAAGTGCATTTGTGCCTCCTAGCAAACCCCAGCGCTCAGAGGAGCCCAGCTAGAAGGTCTGGCTCTGAACCACAACTTATCTCTGTGGGTGGAATTGCCTTAGATCTTACTGGGACTTCCTGAATGCATCAGATTTGCTGTGCCTTGGTATTGGGCTTCTCTGGAAGCTTTGTTGAAGCAGGATAAAGTTTTCCTAACAGCTTGCCCAGGTCCCACAAGCTCCAAAGAGGTGCCCAAGTATGTTTCTCCTGGCTGAGGCAGGAGGAAGGCTTTGTATATGGTAGATTTGGCCATCTGAAGATTGGAAGTGCCCAGTCTTGCCTTTTGGCATAGTAAAATGTTGAAAAGGGTTTTTTTCTCTCACAAAATTCTGTTCCAATAGAGATGAAATGGGCTTAAATGGAATCTATTGCAGCAACAGCACAAGACATGAGGTCCTGGTGCCTTCCTGATGCAGTGACAGGGATGGGCAGGGTGAGGAAAGAGGCGAGACCTGCAGTTCTGATCTGCAGTTTGCTATGTGTTCTGTCTGGGGAGGGGACATGGAGCATGGAATGGCCTTCGCTGTGTGTGTAGATAAATCAGGCAGTCTGCAATGCAAGCAGTTAGTCAATGTACCCTGCAGCACTTCTTGCTTGCAGTTCTGGCTGCCACAGCCAAGGCAGACAGGACCTGAATGAGCAGCATGGAGTAGAGCAGCTGTAGGAGGAGCGGGGTGTGTATGTGTGTGTTTATAGAGATGTGTGAGTATCATCAGTTGTATTATCTTGTGCAACTCCCTAGGTAAGAAGGGAGCAGTGGGCAGGGGAAGGAGCAGAGAAACGTTTAATATTGGGCAGTTGCTAAAGGGGGAAATCAGAAATGCATCACTGTGACTGGGAAATCTTTCTTCAAAGAATGTAGGACTGTAGGGACCAAACTTGTGAATAGAAACACTGGGAAGTGTCCTCATTTTTCATTAAGACTGTAGGCAGCAGAGGTTCACACCAACTCAAAGCTGCCTTGGTTTCATCTAGACTTGTGTCTTGACAAGTAAAATCAGGCTCTTCCATTTATACAGAACTCGTGTCTTGTTCTAGAAGACTGTCTTAGCATGTAAACCCATGAAATATAATCCTTATGCAAATCTGAAGCCAGTTCCAAGCCTGGGTGACTCCTTGTAGAATATAAATGACATTGCTTTGTGATGCTCCCCAAGCTATGGTGGTGTAGATGACTCCTCACTGACTGGCACACCAGCAAAGCATAGATGCAGCAGATGACAGCACTTTGCCCTCACTGTCCTGTTTCCTCCACACCTAGCAGGATTATGCTCTGTTTCCTCATCTCCGATCCTCCACCAGGCTGCTTCTGCCTTGCAAGTTCCAGTCTTCTAGAGAAAGAATATGTCCCCCTCTCTTGATTGTAGTTTATTTACTACTATTAACATGGACTTTTCTTTTTCTGATTACATCTGTGTACAGGGCCTGCCCTGTAGGAGACAAGCTCATCCTCAGACAGAAAGGAACCTGGCTACCTCTATTTCCTGTACCCTAGGGATGCTGCTGTGAGGTAACAGGCAGGAAACCTTGGTCTCTTTGGCAGGCTCTGGCAGGCAGGGACCTGCAGTGTAAAGTAGATGTGGTGACTGCACTTTCAGGAAGCAGCTTTCCACAACTTAGCTAGCAGGTCTGGAAATGAGGATTAGGAACCCCAGACCACCAGCTGCAATGCCAGGGTTCTCTCTATGAACCCCATTTCCGTTCCTTGTCCATTATATTGCTGTAGATCTGCGTTCCCAATAGATCTGTGACTCTGGTTGTTGTACAAAGTCACTGCAGCCTGGTTGGTCAGGATGAACAAGTAGGAAGGAAAATGGGAATGGGGGAACATGGCTAAAACGCTACTGGGCTGGCCCACCTCTGATGGACAAGCCTCTCCCAGCAGAAGTGATGACAGCCTAATGATTATTTGTAGCATGACCTTTATTTACTTTAAGGGCAGTTCAACAAAGGTGGGTTTTTAAGGCTTTTATCTCTGCTC
Source organism: Nestor notabilis (assembly GCF_000696875.1). NCBI lineage: Eukaryota > Metazoa > Chordata > Aves > Psittaciformes > Psittacidae > Nestor > Nestor notabilis. Next base: position 17,888 of record NW_009933551.1, read on the forward strand.
TTTGGACCTAGAAGTATCCTAGGGTTAAGCAGCATTGTTACTTGTCTGCGGAGGCCAAGAATCCTCTTTATTTGCAGTGGAGCAAGAGGAACTGATGGGTTTGCTGACATGAACTCTGACCTCTCCTGGGCTGTAATCCCATAAGTGTCCTCTAATGATGCCCCCTTCCAGCCCTGCCCATCCGCCAGTGCTGGTGGTGGAGCTGGTGTCCCACTGAACACGAGCTGCTTGTGGAACCGGCTGTTTCCAGGAGCTGGTGAGCCCTGAGGCGCGGCGTCAGGATTACAGGGTGATACAAGACTTCAGCCCTCGCAGCACTGACTCACGCCGGGCAGCGACAGGGGGAAAGTAAAAGCACCAGCTCATGTGCTGCTCATCTACAATGCAAATTCATGGCTGAATTCTTCTATAGCCCAGCCATATAGCAAGAAATCAAAGCTTTCCTGCCACGAATGACAAGGGGATCGGGGCAGGTCCTGAAATCTGCAGCCAGGTAACACTGGCGGGGATGTTGGATTCGTTAGAAGCTGCAGCAGCTCTAGGCCCTGAGGCTGTGGAGCAGAGAAGAGCTGACGAGCTTCAGTAAGTCAGCAGTGAAGTGGGGGTGTAAAAAAAGGATGGAGGAGTACAGGAGATGATCTCCCCAAAGGCTCTTGCCTGAGACCCAGCAGACTTCTGTGCTCAGGTGCAACTCTGAGCTCTTTCTCTCTCTCATCCCCTCTAGGGACCAAAGAAGGAGAAGACGATGAGGAGAAGGCAAGATGGTCCCAAGAGGCTCCGCTGTCGGCGTCTGTCGTTTGCCTTGGAAGAGGAATCTGAGGCTTCTCCATGCTAAGAGCTTCTGTGTCCCATCTGCTACCACGCCCTGAAATCAAACTCGCAGCTTAGGTGAAGCAGGCACTGTACAAACATGTCAGACTTGCCTCCACCCCTTTTCCTTCTCCCGCTTGCTCCCGCCGTCTTTCCCTCTCAAGTTTATCGGCGTGTCAGCGGATCCTGGTGGCAGAGCACTCACACCTCACATCTGCTTACGGAGCAATGAGGAGTCAGGGGTAAGCTCCCTCCTGCAGATTTGGGGCTCAACGTTGGCTTGCTTGCTTTAAAGCAGTAACAACCATGTCCTAATGGCTGCTGTTCCTCTGTTTACAGAGGACTAGGTTTGTCAGTTTGAACTAACGTCTTCACTCCCCGGTGGCTGTGCAGCTACAGCTTAACCCCTTCCCTCCGGAGCTAAGCCTTGCCACTGCCAAGAATTAGCCTGTGTTGGCAGTGCCAACCTAGGGCAGAGTGAGAGGGGAATGGTTTCAGGGGGTCATACAATTTTTTCTCTCAAGGGATGGTCCTGGAAGGGAAGAAAAACCAGGAGCTGGATTCCTTTGGGAAGGACTTTACTTCATCTTTACTCCTATAGCCCAGCAACACCGTCCTCCAATCGGCTTTGCTGCATGACGGTGGGAGAGTTTCCCTCCAGACCCTTCTTTCTCCTCTCACTTGGAATTGTCCTCTACCGGCATTGTTGCACCAGGACTGCCAGTAAGATCTTGTGTTTTTTGCTTTCCAGTGTCTTTTAGGTGGACCAACATTTGGGTCTGTGGTGCCTGGGGTCTAGACCCTCAAGATGATGGGGAATATGGAGAGGAAAATGCATTGTTGAATCTTTCAGGGTGATGCTCTTAAAACACTGGGATGAAGAAGGGGTTAAAAATTACTGTGGATGATGCTTGGGAAAGCAGACAGCATGTCAGGAACATGCATGCTTGTTGCCTTTACGGGAGACATAGCAGTATCTCCTCTGAGGTCTCTTGTATCTGAAGGACCCTCACCAGATCTTGTGAGGTCTAATTGACTCCCTGGTTAAACCCTGCATGTCTGTACTCCTGACCTCTGGCTGCTGTGCCAGCCAAGAGCCTTTCAGCACACCCACTGAAACTCACCCGTAGTACTCATGTGTGTATGGGCACGTGAGTGGATTTTGGCTACCTGGGAGCTGGCTCATCTCCTCCTGGTGAAGTTACACTAGGCATTTGTGCTCAATTATTTTTGCCAGGTAGTAACCAACATAAAGAGCCAGATGTTTGCAACTGCAGAAAAGAGGTTTGCTGATGCCTTTGCTTTTTTCTTTGCCAGGACATTAATGCTTTAATGTATTTGGGGACAGAGTACTGACAAACCAGAAGAGAAGTTTGTGGCTGGTGAGTGTGAGTTCTTGGGTGAGGCGGAGGGGGGGAGGTACATAGAGTAAGAGATACTTGCTGAGGCTTCCTCTGCTTTTCTGAGTTCTGTGCTTGGGTAAAACCTGTGTCAGTCCCCGCTCTGAGGGAAAGACCTCTGTTGTATGGCTCTCTGAACCCCTTTCCACTGAAAAGTCTCATTCTTGACAGTGTGATGAAGCTGGGTATTGATTCGAATACACTGCCTTGGTATGTACATCCTGTGTGCTAAGTGTGAGCAATGGCTTGTGTATCTAGTAGCAAAGCTGATCAAATAGCGGAATGGGCTATCAGCAAATAGTTTGCTGGATTAGTAACTGGGCTTCCAGTCTGCTCCCTGTACAGGGTATGTATGTACCTGGGTCCTGCTGCACAGGTTTGCAGAAGTGAGTAACATAACTCTTGCTTGGTCACAAAATGGTTTTGGTTGCCAGGGAGAAGCACTATAGGAGTTTGCTGTCCTGCCTCCAATCAGAAGAGCACTTTCTAACCTACTTCTCTAATGTGCTTAGGGAAATTCACAAGCAGAGGAAGGAGCTAAATATTTAGTGCAAATTGCTTAAAACAGCTTGGACTAGTCTACACCAACTGCAAGTAAAAACCCAGCCAGGTTCTGAGATCTGCATTGCATGTCGTGGTTTCTTGAGGGTACCAATGGAGATGCTGAAGTCTGATCACATTCAGAAATGTGCATCAGCACATGGGCAGGACATCAGCTCTGGAGTCACCAAGAGCAGCTGAAGGCTGACCAGCAGGTTTTGCTGCACAGCACTGAGAGCTGGAGAGAGGGCAGCAAGCTTCCAAGGAGGTTCTGGAGTAGGGGACCACCTTTCTTGTCTGTTGTACTAACCCTGCTCCTGCACCAGTCTCACTGGCTTTGTAGTTATAATGGTCACAGCACAGTGGTGCATAGAACTGGGACTTGGCTGATACAGGTCTGGTTTAATGGATTTTCTCAGTATGGTTTGAGGACTAATGCACTGGCATTTGGTCATTAGTGATGATGATGGTTTGAGACTGATCTTCCATTTGTCTGACATAAGAGAGCAATGTGAATGTAGGGAGCTGAAATAGAGTTGAACTTTTAGTTGGAAAAGTCCCTCAGGAAACCTCAGGAAATTAATTACATATCCCTTAGGGCTGAGCCATTTTAACTTATAGTGTTAGTAATGAGATTATTTTGTAATTAATTGATGAACAACATAGCTGCAGACAAGTTATTTATGTTTACTTGTGTTATAAGCGCACTTCAGGTTTTAATGTATGAAGTGCTATGTGAACATTCATACTCATGGCAGTGTTTTTCCTTTCCAAGCAAAGCAGAATAACTGATACTCCCAAGGAGAAGACTTGTCTGTTCTGATTTGGATTTCCCTCTCGGGGTTGGCAGCAGTGAGTAGGAAGGCACTGAGAGTCAGCCAGGTTGTGGGGTCTGAGCTCGTCTGTCTCCTCTGTGTTTTGGGGCATGCTGCCTGGGCTGCAGTTTTCCCATCAATTATCCTGTGGGAATAACACAAGTGAACTGCCTTGCAGGCTGTTGACAGCAATTAAATATATCTGTATCTCACTTCAGGAGAACATGATGATCATAAATAAGGACTTGGATTGCTTAGTGTTGTTTGGAAGGAAGTTTAACTCTCGCATGTCTGTACTTGGGTGCTCTGGGGAATCACTGATGTGTCTCTTCCAGCCCTTTGCCATGCTGCTGGAGTGAGGGTGGTGATCCAGCATGTGTCTGACCACCAGTGCCTCTGCTGGGACAGATCTGGGTGCAAGCCACTGGCCATGCTCACTGAGTGTGCCACTCTTGCTTGGATCCTCCCTGGTGCTTCCCACCAGTTAAGTTAGTGCCATGTACATTTGCACCTTCCCCCTCATAACCCAGTGTTCCAGAGGCAGCCGGATCTGTGATCCAGGATGTGGCATGGAGGAGCACAGCGAGGTTACAGGGCTCAGGCAGAGCTGCAGGACGTGGCACCCAGTGTTTCAAAGTGCTTTTTGGAAGGAACATGTTTCCCAGATGCAGCCCAGTGCCTTGGCTCCTCCGTGTCTCATATGACCCAGCATGCCAGATGTGGCCCCTTGCACTTGTCCCAACGTGACCTCCTATCTGATATGTAAGATGTTGCTATTCATGTGATTTTTTCAGAGATAGAACCTTAAATGTTCTTATTCTAATCTTGATAGTATTTTAATGCTCATTTTGAATGGATCTGTCACACAAGACAGTGGAAAGTGAAGCCCCACAGCCTTTAATCCCTGTCTTGAAGCTCTTCGATATTCTGGATTAACAGCAAAATACAGCCACTTGTTTTTAACCCTAATGCATCCTTCATGGCGAAATGATTTCAGTAAACCCACTGGAAATGATGTCAGTAAACCCATTTGAAACAATGCAGTTACTCCATGGACATGGAACAGGAACTGTGCATGGCTGAGGCACGTGCCAAAGAGGTGCAGTGCTGCATGGTTTTGTCTATCCAGAACAGGTCACAGCCCCATTTAATGGTATTTAAAAGGTGGGGGAAAAAGGGTCATTGTTGTTAAGTGGCTTATGCCTCAGTCTTATGACCTGCAGGACTCATCTTGCTGGCCCTGGATGAGGAGGCTGTGATGAGTTGCAGCCCTCCCTGGGTGCTGCAGTGGTATTTGCTAGCTGTAACCCTCTAACAAACCAAACACAGATGGAAAAGGCTGATCTAATAATGAAGGCATTGGATTGCACTTGAGGTTTGGGTGTGATTTCTCTCTGTGCTGCTGGTTTCTGTCATTGTGTCTAGACCTACGTGCTGGTGTCAAGATCAAACGTGTGGTCAGAGCATGTCTTGGCTCCCACTGGTGCTGTGCACCCATGTTTTCTCCCCATGCAAGCCAGGGTGTGTTGGGCCCGGATCTGGCCTTGATATGAAGTTAAAAAGCAGCCAGGAGACGTCCCTGGAAGCTCTTTTAGCTTTGCTAATCTACACATAGCTGGGAAGAAACCGAGCTAGTAATTTTTGTCCTGTCTCGTCTGCAAATGAGGATAATAATTCCTTTTCCTTACCTTTTGTCTGGTCAGATGAAACCTCTGCAGGGTGGGGCCCAGCTTCAGAGACTGGCACAATGGGACAGTGACTTGAGCTGGGATTTCTAAGGGACTGGAAAGAATGGAAAAACTAGTATTTGTCAAGGGAAAAAGCCCAATTAGCATTTGGGATGTGCCTGTACTGGTTTTTGAAAGTTCAAGAGGTCTTTGCATGTGCTTTTATATGTCCCAGAATGGATTTGGTCTAAAAACACACCTAAAAGTATGTCACTGAGCAGCGTCCAAAACAAGCTTTGCAAATAGGCGTTCTCTGCGTTTCAGGCTTTACTCCTAATTTATGAGCAAGGAAATGGAGCAGGAGAAAAAGGGGCAGCACCGTGGCCTTCAGACGCTGTTCAGAGGAGGCACAGCAAAAGCCATGCAGCAGTTGTGTTCTCTTTCTCATTTGTCAATCAGAAATCCACCAATATAACAGATATGTCTGTCCCTAAGCTCATTTCTAATGTAATATTAATCTGTGCACATCATGTGTGTGTGTTTGGGTAGGATTTAGAGCATTACATCAGTTTGCTGTGCTGCTGGTTTGCTCTAACACGTAGCTTTGCTGATGGGGGCTGAGAGAGGAGTGGAAGGGAAGGACTTGAAACTGGGGAAGTGACAGCACAGCAAGCAAATATCCACTCTGCCTGTAGGAGCAATACAAGTACCTAACCCAGGATTTCTCAAACTCCAGCTGCAGACCAATGTGGAAGGTGTCATCGTGCCTCTGTGCTCTTAGATCTTGTTTCAGATTTCAGCCCATTTGCTTTCTCCCTTTTGCTCACCCTTTGTTGTCATTTCTCACTGTGGGAAGTCACATTTAGATTTGTAACTCCCCAGGGAAGTAACCTGTCATTTTTCTTTGTCTGCGAACTGCTCTGAGCGTTTATGGCTTGTTATAAACAACAATCATGTCAGAAACTTCAGGAGGGCAGATATTAGGATTTAGGAGGTATGGAACACAGTCAAGTACCCTGTGTGCATGTTCACACATACATATGCGTGAGCACATGCATACAACACGCATTGATAGTGGCCTATTTAACTTGTGCTGCATTTGAAATGCATTAAATGACAGTGACCTGTGGCAGTGTATGGAAATGATTTCCTTTTAATTGCTGGGTTCTTTGGGATCTTCATCTTCCTACTCCAAACTCAATCTGCATTTTGCAGGTCCCCAGGTCCTGTAGGAAGAGTTCTCCTGCTCTCCCCCTCCTCTTGTAGCTGCCCAGGGTGGTTTGACATATCAGCTGAGGGAGTACCTAGAAATCAGGGGAATGGCTTTCTCCAGCCCAGGGACCAACGTTATCTGCTCTGTGGGGAGGGAGGAATGTAGAGAGCAGCATCCAGCTCCGCGATAGCAGAGCCATAGGCACTGAGGAGCTGGTTCGGTTGCTGCAGTGAGCAGGGGGAGGGAAAGCTTATTTTTAACTGGGAACTACACAAGTGAGACTGAAGTAGCTCTCTGCTGTCTTGCTATCATCAAGTGTACGTGTGAGTGAACATGGACATGGATAAGTACAGTGCATCTATACTAATGGAGTATGTGACTGTGTGTGTATGGGGTGGAGGCAAGTCAGATGCAATGACAGTGCATGCTGCTTTGTGTGTTTGAACTCGGGTGTCATACTGAGCAATTCCTGATAACATTTATCTACTTCTGTTTTGCAGTGGGCTTGGCTCTTTCCTGTGCCCTGCTCCTCGGGTTGCCTGTCTCCCAGCCATCCATTCCTCTTTACCTTCCTAACTCTCATTCCCCTTTCCCTCTTCCATCCTTAATCTTCCCACCCCTTCCTCTCCTCTGAGCCTGACCCTTCTCTCTTCTTGCCCCTCCTTCCCAGCCGATCCCTCCCCCTGCTCTGGATCTGCTGGCTGTGGGATTTTTTCTCATGCTCCCTGGCAGATGTGACAGCTTTTGGAACTGTATCATCTAGGAACAGCTATATGTGGAGTTGAAAAACCTAACGTGGTTTCCCAGGCAGCAGTAATGGATCGCTGAGAGAATTCCAGTCTCCGACTGCTTTTGTCTTGTGGTAGTGACTTTTCTTATTTATGTTTGTGACATTTTGTACAGTGCAGTTGTCAGCAGTGAATGAAAGACTAAAGTGTAGGAGATGGTTATAAAATCAGTGTCACAGGATTTGTGCTGTTGTATTAAAGGGATGCTGTCTGTGTTTAAATACAGGTTTGGCTTGATTTACAAAATCTTCTCTGCATAAGATGTTGTTCTGCATTTCTTACTGAATTAGAAAAGGCCTGGTTTATGTATTGTATTTCAACATGCTTTAGCTGGGTATTGGAAATACAAGTAAATATCTTGTGCATGAAAACCACAAAGTGAAAGGAGACTGCTTAAATCCAGACCTTCTCCATGAAATGCAAAACGTACACAGATTATTGCAATCGTTGGGTTTCAGATAACTATTTCTAGTGTATTAATTTCATTTGCTCTTAAGGCAGTGGTACCTTTAAACCACCTGTCTGATATGGCAATGTCTGTATAAGCAAAGATTGATGCTGACTCTATAAAACAAATGTCAGTGGGTACCCAGGGGTATGTTGGTTTTGGAGTTGATTACATTTTGCTGTTTTTAAGATGTCTGTTAAAAGCATAAGATAGAGTCAGGCCGTGTCAGCTACTCACCCTCAGATTGACCACGGCCTTAGCAGATGCCTCTTGCTGGGTTTAGGAAGCATGCTTTGTATAGAGGATCTAGGTGGAGTCCAGGTGTTGACTGAGTGTAAGTATACAAATGTAGTGTTTGTGCTTATGCAAACTGATGTGCTGGCATAGAGCCACTGCTCTGTTTGAGGCCAAAATACCACCTGGGCTTTACAGATTTGCATTTTGGGTTAGTTGAGCTGGAATCATTCTCCTTAAGGGGAAATGACTGAAATGCCCAGAAAACAATTGGTACTACAGGTGCTAATTGTTGTAACACCACATTTTACTGGCCACCTGAAGCAGATTAAGAGCAAACTTGTAAGACACTGTGCTGTGCCCTGAATACCTTCTCTTTATGGAGATGAGAAATGAAGCTGTGAGAGAAGCAAGAGAAGGGAAGGTACTGGCTGAAATGGTACCATTTCTTAGTCTGGAAGTACCCCTGTTCTGGTGGATCAAGTAGCTGTCAGGACTGACATGTAGTCACTGATTCAGAACTGAAGCACTTGGTATGATACTACAGAGATACTTCCTGCTTTCCTTGGAGGCTGTGAGAGCTCCTCAGTAGCACCAGCTGTTGGTTCAAATAGTACTAACACCATGAGCTATTAGAATATCTTTCCAGGATTGTCTGCACTTGTGTTTTTCCTTAAGGAATTGCCCTATATGTGTTCAAGGCCAGGTTGGACACAGGGGCTTGGAGCAACCTGCTCTAGTGGAAGTTGTCCCTGCCCGTGGCAGGGGATTGGAGCTGGATGAGCTTTAAGGTCCCTTCCAACCCAGGCTGTGACTCTGATTCTGTGAATCACTGTGTTTGAGTAGTTGCAATCCAGACCTGGAGCATGGACGCTGTTCCCATAATCTCTTCATTAAGATGTAGTTGGGTTTTCATTGGAACTTACACTAAGCAAAGATTATCCTGGCTGTGAAAACTCTTCTGGGCAGAGCAGTTGCTTCCAGCCTCTTCTGTAAGTGCTTTTTTACTTGTCTAACCTTTTGCTTTCTTTTTCAACTCTAAGGTATCTTTAGTAGGCTTCTGGATGTAGTACTACAATGGACATTGTCAGTGGGTGAAGTCTGTACTTTACCAAGGGGGTTTAGCTGGTGTAAAGGTCCTTCTGCAACATACAAACCCTTCCCATCCCAGTGACTGCAGGATCGTGGTAACCAAATGTTAAGCCAGAGTGTACATGTTTCAGGATCTCAGTCTAGCAGTAGGAAGCAAAGCTGGCATTGACCTGGTGCCTGCACTTTGCTCCTTAAACAAGTTTGAAGTGGAACAACCTGGAAAACATTTGACATGTTTCACTGTGGGGAAAAAAAGCACGAGGTTTGCTGAGTTTTGAGACCAGTGTCCTCTAGAAGTGTGTCTACACAACATGTTATCTCTGTACATGTTCTGTGGCTCTGACCCCTGTAAATATTTATTCAGCACAAATAGTGGGAAGCTGAGGTCCTGTACAGGGGAACAGTGATCACAAGAGATAGAGTTGAAGACTGTGACAAAAATCATCTACCTGATGTCAAGCAAGAGGCAGCATTCATGACTTTAGGAGTATTAGTGAGCGCCAAGTGCCAATATTAAAGTTGTCAGTGGAAAGGGAAGAGCACATAAACTTTTTTCCCCTATTGGTGGATATTAATTGCTTTAAAGAAACCTATACAGCTTTTTCCCAAACTAGAGAGCTTTAGCACTGCACTACCAAAAATATTTTGTCACCAAGTCTGTTTTGTCCTGTTCTCTGATGGCTCTCATAGTGCAGTTCATCCTGTGCATTACATCTTGGAGAGGAGCTCTGGGGCACACCACTTCCATTGCATCTACAGAACATTACATACAGTAATCTGCCCATTAAATATGTTTCTTCAACAGCAAATAAGAAAATGTAACTGGGAATACTTGTAACTTTGAAGCCACCAAACTAATCAATAGACTCAGAGAACAATTCAGGGGAGAAGGGACATCAAGAGACCTGGAGTCCAACCTGCTGCTCAAAGCAGGGTCTTCTTGGATGGTCAGACCAGGTTGCTCAGGGCTTTGTCTGCAAAAGCAAACATGCTCTTGAAAACCTCTGAGGATGGAGACTGTGCAGCCTGTCCTGCTCAATGCTGGACTCTCCTGGTCACATAAAAGTTCTCTTCTATCCAGTTGGGACCTCCCTTGTTATGCCTCTCCTGTTACCATCTCTGACTCCCACCACTCTCCCACAGAAGAGCCTGACTCTCCACAGAAAATCTCCCTGCCTCTGAGCTGGTTCTTCATGGAAAGAGGAACTTCCCCTTCACCCTATCTTCCTTGTCTGTCTTTTGTGAAGAGGTTGTGTCTGTCTATCCCAGCTCTCCAGTTATTCCAGCTTTCCCACCTCTGTGACTGCCTGCAGAGCTCCAGCTCTTCCTTTTCTTTTATATCTTCCCAATCTCAAAAAGGTCTAAACCTTTTGGTTTTCTATCTATCTATATCTCTTTTTTTGGCTATAAAGTCTAAATGCAGGTTTTTATAGTGTCTTGTGTTCGGGTATATTTAAGTGTAGCTGCTTTTGGCTTGTTGCTATTGTAATGGCTCTTCATACAAACTGTCTCTCTCAGCCCCCAAGGGAAAGGAGTCTTAGGTTTTAATTTTAGCTTCTTCAGCTACCTGCTGACAGGTTTGATTTCCACCTACCACCTCCTCCCTCTCTTCCAGACCCTCTGCCTAAGCTAGAAAAACCAAGAACCAAAAATCACTCTTATTGCCAAAGAAAGAGCAGCCCAACTCTGTTGTTTTTAAATGGGAATCTAACGTATATTACTTACCTGGAGTAACCAGTGAGAAGACAGCCTTAAACCTGTTCATAACCACTCTTCATTCCAAGCTTGTAGTGGAATTAACACTAACTGGCTGGCTTCCAAAGTGATTTAACCAAGGTATATATTGTAGCATCATAGGAGGGTTTGGGTTGAAAGGGACCTTAAAGATCATCTAGTTCCAACCCTCCTGCAATGGGCAGGGACAAGAATGTATCTCCCATAGATATTTAGAACATTTCTATCATGCAATGTGAATTTGCAGAAATAAAGGAAGCCAAGTGTAGGAGTTCAGCCATAGATATAACAGGTCTCTGTTCCTTTTCTGGAATAGGAGCACTGCTTCACACTCGAAGTCCCAGCTCTTGAGCTCTCTTGTTGCCTCTATTTCCTCATCTGTACAAGCGAATGATAACTCTGTTGTTAAAGTGCTTGTCACTAGAAAATGTTCTTAATAATGTAATTAACTATTACAACTGATATGTGATATTACTGATGGGCCATGTTGAACCTGGACATGCACTGATGGCATTGCCTTCTCTGGTTCAGGCATCATGTTCCGCAAGAAGAAGAAGAAACGCCCGGAGATCTCTGCTCCGCAGAACTTTGAGCACCGTGTCCACACTTCCTTTGACCCAAAGGAGGGCAAATTTGTGGGCCTGCCACCTCAATGGCAGAACATTCTCGACACGCTGAGGCGCCCCAAGCCAGTGGTAGACCCCTCAAGGATCACAAGGATGCAGCTCCAGCCTATGAAGGTAAGAGAGAAAGCCTACTCTTTCCTGTCCCTTGGGCTTTCCTGCTTTCTGGGGAGGCCCAGGTTGAGGCAATATGTATTTAAATGGGGCTAAGAGTGGGATCTGTAAGGAATTCAGTGGATAGTCAGGACTGGGCTTGGATAACACTGTCCTAAGGCAATAGTAACTTCAAGAAAAATAAGGACAGTGGTGTCCTTAACTGGCATAGTGTCACTGTTCAAATAACCAGCTGGCTGCCTGTCACTGTAACAAGGACCTGTGAAAGCTCCCACGGTAACTGACAGGGCCTGGGATGTGTTCAGCTGTTGTACAGGGAAGCAAAGAGGAGAATTCATGGAGAGAGTTGTTTTAGCAAGTGTGTCATTCTCGTGGGTGAGCAAATCTGGCTGGTAGTTAAGTTAACAGGAAGCCTGAGTGGGAGAGAGTGGGGCAGCACTAGCTTGCTGCTCATGGGAGGTGAAGTGAATGAGACACAACAGGGAGCAGGATTAAACAAGGGTTTAGGCTAAAAGGGTTTATAAACCAGCATTTGAACACGAAGTGGGACATAGTAAACAGGAGAGTGTCCTTAAAGCAAGACCTTCATCAAGGAGGAACAAGTTCCTGATCCTTGTAGATGGGTGTATTTAAATGGCTATCAATAATGGCATCTGGAGACTGGGTGTTCATGAGTGACTGCTGTGTGAGGAGAGGCAAATTCATGATGACATCGTGGAAAATTAAATGAAAGATAGTGACAGAGTTACTGTGTATAAAGTCCTGCCAGCTTGTGGGAAGTTTTTGTTCCTGGTTCATAAAAACCCTACAGGAGTCTAAAATCTGAGTGGTAAGTTGTAAAATAGAGATGGTACTACTTGGATTTTAGGAGGGACATAAAAGAAAGTAGTTGTCAGATGAATATATAGCTTTTTGTGTACAGAGGCTTAAAACACAGGGACTAAATGGGAATACATCTTAGTATAATGCAAGTATTAATGCAAAATCAAACCTGCAATTTAAATGACATACCAGGATCTATGAGCAGAATGCTGGTTTAGAAAGGAAAAACTTACTCAAGCAGAGCAGGTGACAGAAAAGAGGGAGGAGGTATTGCTTTCTGGTTTATGGTGTCCTGAATGTGCTTTGAGGTTTAAATGTAGTAGGAGATAGGACCACAATCCAGAGAAGAGAGGATGTAATAAGAGACCAACTTGGTTAGATCAGGAGCTCTCTAATGAGCTTAAACTGCAGGAGGATTGCTCAGAAGGGTGGAAACTAGGTCAAGTTATAAAGGGCAAATAGGAAATAAATGTATGTAGGAACAAAACTGGAAGGCCAAGGCACAAAAAGAGGTGTTCTTCTCAAAGAACATAAAGGGCACTAAGGAGACATCGTAAGTACACAGAGGAGGAGAAAGGAGGATGAAGGAAAGAATTTGTTCCTTGTTCAAAAAGTTAATTACAGATGACACTGTGAAGAATCCTCACACACGTTTAAGAAGTCTCCCTTAAATGTTTAATGGGTTTTTTTCAGTCTATTGGAAAGGTTAACTGTGATCAGTGGGGTAACACAATTAACATGGGCATGGCAGGATGGGAATGCAGGCTAGAGTAAGAACATGAACAGAAATGAGACTTTTTAGACGAGCTCCATGTTTTTGAGGCAGCTGGGCCTAATGAAATTCAAGGAATTGCAGATCAGTCAGAATAATTTCAATTCCCAGAAAAAGACTGGAACAAATAAGCAAGTAATCTATTTGCAACCACTTCCTGGGAGATAGCAGGGTAATAGCCAGGAGCCAGCATGGATTTATCAAGAGCAAATCATGTCATGCAACCCAATTTCCATCAATCACAGGGTATCAAGCTTTGGGTCAGGGAGAAATGAGAGCTCTCTCCTGTATCTTGACTTCACTTAGGCTCTTGACATTGTACCTATGGCATTCCCAGATCAAACTGAGGACATTTTCTCAAGTATTAGGAAAAGTTTACTCAGGAGTGTGAGGCCTCACTGTCAGAACAGAAATGGGCATGAAGAGATTTATTGGAGTTCATCCAGAGTTTAATACCAGTCGGTACTTTCATGCCTGACTTGTGAAACCTGTAGATGGTAAAAGCTGGAAGGAGGTACAAGCCTTTGAGAGCAAGAATACCAACAGTGGTTAAAAACTACAGAAGGATCTTAAACTGATACTGGGGTTGTTTACCCCAGTAAGTCCAAGAGCAAATACTCTGTTAGACTGCATAGCTTAGTTGATTATTTCTGGTAAACTCCATTTGAATGAATTCCTGTTCAATGATACCACTGAATGTAAGATTATGTACTTATTTAATGATTTATTTTAAGTGCTAATTTGCCCTATTAGGCCAAGCCCCTATACAGAGAGTCCTGGATTCAACTATCATAGAATCATGGAATCCCAGACTGGTTTGTCTTGGAAGGACCTTAAAGCTTCTCCAGCTCCAACCCCTGCCACAGGCAGGGACACCTTCCACTAGAGCAGGTTGCTCCTAGACGTGGCCTTGAACAGTGCCAGGGTGGGGCCAGCCACAGCTTCTCTGGGCACCCTGTGCCAGTGCCTCAGCACCCTCACAGGGAAGAGCTTCTGCCTTATCTCCAACCTGAACTTCCCCTGTTTAGGTTTGAACCCATCACCCCTTATCCTGTCACTACAGTCCCTGATGCAGAGTCCCTCTCCAGCATCCTGCTGCATTAATCTGCTGCAGCCTTTAAACACAGATGCAAAGTACAGCCAAGTCCTATCCTCTCTGCCCACTGAGGACTGACTTGATAGACTAGAAGTGCAACAGGAGTGACTACAGTCTCATTTTAGGAAGTTTTTAGCTAGGAGCTGAGGTGAGCACTGGAATGGATTTTCTAAAGAGGCCTTAGCATCTGTCTCAGAGACTTCTCACTTTGAGAACATGTTAGATACAGGTCTTTCTGGAAGGACTTTTGTCCATCTACTCTGAACTAGCTGGCCCCTTGAGATTTCTTCCAACTTCATTTTGAATTATCCTTTGTCCCAGTTTGTAGAAACATAGAACCATCAGAGAGTGGTGGAGGAGGGCCTCTTTCTCTCCCATCTGCCCATGCAAGCATGAGCAGGGGTGTGGAGGCATCTTGCTGAGTGTCCTGTGGCTTGGGGGTGTGCATATTACATTTGTCAGACTCATTTCTGAATTAGTGCTCTTAAGTGAGTGCATTATTGAGGTAATTGATACCTCTGGCATAGCTAATGGATGAATTAGAACTGACAGAAGACTCTCCCCACCCCACTGATGGATTCCAGAGATGGGTTTTCTGGCCATTTACTTTTGGTATTTTTTTCCCTATTGAGTTTGGTGCAAAAGTGATGGAGACAGTCTGAGGAGTAGTGTCCTCAGCATGTTGTCTGCTTGACAGCAGCCATGAAGGAAGGTGGATGTATGTGGTGAGGGAGGTATATTGCTCCAAGAGGACTGAAGAGTAGGATTCCCTGCTGCACGTGATGGTGTGTATGCAACGGCAGGAGTTGGATTGTCCTTTCTTCACCTTGTTTGACAACATCTTCCATTCTGTCTTTCACTCTCAGGCACTGAGCAAACCTGGTCCTCATTTTGTGCGCTGTGCTGGCACTCTCTTGAAATTACTGGAGCTGCTGTTTTGCAGCTAAATATTAGGCTCCATATAATTAATTCAGCATCTTTAGAAGATCCCTGGAGCTCAGTTAGCAAACAGGAGCTCGCCATCCCTCCAGGGAAGGACTTTCCTCAGGCGGAGATTCAGGAAAGTGTAGGAGTGATCCTATGCTGTGAATTTCTGTGAAGAAATGAAGCATTTTGGTTCCCAGCACTAAAAAAGCTTCTGTAAGCTTTTCAGTTCCAGAATAAACAAGGTAGAGCACTGCATAATATACCGACAGCTTCAAGTGTCCTACTTGTATAGTGCTGTTGCTTGCTTGGATGGAAGCCTTGTTCTTCATGGCTTGCTTACAAAGCAATTGTGAGCTGCTGTGACCCTTTGTTCATCATTGTTAATTCTAATAGCTTGGCAGAACAGAGGAGGGATGCAGTGCTGGAACAGTGTGGTCCTCACTGGTCAGGGTGAAGATGCATTAGCAAAAATTGTTGAGAACCATGCTAAGGAAAGCAGATTACAACACTGTTTAGAGTGCTTCAGGGGAGAGATGAACCTTGTATTGGAACAGCAAGGTGATTTTTGCAGATAAAGCTTACAACACGCTGCAACTTCTGAGAACTCACGTCCTCGGGAGCTTGGTGAGCCCAGGTTAGTGATGTAGTGTAGCACAAATCCAGCACAAGAGAGTCAAGAGCACTAAAATAACCCTGGTTTTGCTCTAATGTTGTCCTTTAGAATGTGAATGCAGCAGCAGAATTCCCTGTTCTGGCTGAAAGCTCTGCTGCCTCTGACAGAAGGATGTAACCCAAGGATGCCTCTTTTTCTTCCACTCAGTAAAGGACAATGAAAAAAAGACAGAAAGAAGAAAAACAGAAGGCTGTGTGGAGACCTCAGAGCAGCTCCCACTGTCTGCGAGGGGCTACAAGGGTGTTGGAGAGAGACTCTTCATCAGACACTGCAGTGATAGGACAAGGGGCAATGGGTTCAAACTTAAACAGGGGGAGTTCAGGTTGGATCTAAGGCAGAAGCTCTTCCCTGTGAGGGTGCTGAGGCGCTGGCACAGGGTGCCCAGAGAAGCTGTGGCTGCCCCATCCCTGGCAGTGTTCAAGGCCAGGTTGGACACAGGGGCTTGGAGCAACCTGCTCTAGTGGAAGGTGTCCCTGCCCGTGGCAGGGGTTGGAACTGGATGATCTTAATGTCCTTCCAACACAAACCAGTCTGGGATTCTATACAAATTCTCTCTTTTTTCCTATATTGCTTGAGTCTTCTTTGGCCAGACAAACAAAATCCGACCTTTGTCAAGATAAACTGAGCCTGTTTTTCCACCTCTAACTTTTCCCCTTCCCTATGTTTCACAGACCGTGGTGAGGGGCAGCACAGTGGAAGTGGAAGGTTATATCTCCGGGATACTCAACGACATCCAGAAGCTTTCTGCCATCAGCTCCAATACTCTGAGGGGAAGGAGCCCCACCAGCAGGAGGAGAGCACAGTCTCTGGGGCTCCTGGGGGAGGACAGACCCCCAGACATGTATCTTCAGAGTCCTGAAGCAGACTGGGCAGACAAATATGGAAACTACCTCAATTGCAACGGTGGGACCAAGGTGACCCGGAGGCAGACGATGTGGCCAGATTATAAACCCCGCTTGGAAGGACAGTCTCATCCCAATGGAATGGTAATGAAAGCCCAATCCCTCGGGCCCTCGGAGTTCCAGGGTGCTGATGGCAGCTGCCTCCAGCGTGCCTCTGGGTTGCAGCACATGCCAACTCTACCAGGGGACAGTGAGAAGACAGGGAAGAACCGCTCAGAAGAGTGCTGGCCTCAGCCTTGTCTGGTACGACAAGCAAACCCCAGGCCCTCAGGTGAGGGCAGCCCGAGCTCCAAATCAAGGGAGAACAGCTTGAAGAGGAGGCTCTTACGCAGCGTGTTCCCCTCATCCAGTGGCTCAAACAAGCCAGGCCCTTCCCTGCAGATAAAGGTATAGTTACTCAGTGGTCTTTGCGTGAGTGCAATGTTGACTTCACAGTTCGGAGGTTACTTACACAGCTGAACAAATCTGATTGCAAACATCATGCAGCCATCTGTTATTGTTATGATTAATGCTGGAATCAAAACAGCCCTGGACAGGGGGAACGTGTATACAGAATATCCTGTCAGGCTTAGCTCAAAATGGCAGCCAGGTCTACAGGAGAAAGGCTTGTTAGTGGGGCTGTGCTTGCAGGAGGTAGGGGACTTACTCATTTTTGCCCTTCTCTAGTAGTAAAGGCATAACTTACTGCCATTATACCAGTGTAAATGTGCTTTTGCCATTTGGGAGATTGCCATCATTTACCATAGTAATGTATTCTTCTGCCTGTGCAAAATAGAACTGCCTCAGGAGAGCTTGCTGCTTGTAGCTCTATCTGCCAGGCTGCCTAGAATAGGAGCCCTGTCCAATGGGAATTCTGAGTGTTGGGTGTTGGTGTGGATGGGACAGCTCATAGCTCCATCTCCCCCAGGAAAGCTATCCTGAATGAGTGGCTCATTTCTTGAACTAGGAGAAAACCTCTGGCTCCTGTTACTGGATAGGGAATGCAGCCCTTGAGGCCACTGCTCTAATTCATCTCAGGCTAACTCAGCACTCCTTGTCCTTGCAGAGCTGTTGGGTGGTTTCAAAGGTTGGGCTGGTGCTTGGCCAGGCTCATTTCTAACAGATGTGGAGTTCCTGAACTCAGAGGGACACAACAGGAACCACTGGCCCAACAAAACTGACTGTTCCAAAGTGTATTGTGGGGTGGGACTCGCTCCGACCTGGCTTCTTGCAGGGTGAGGTTCAGGAGTGTCAGACACAGGCTTCTCCCTGCAGATTCCCTTTCCAAGGGAGTGGGGTTTCAAGGAATGCAGTTTTTGTATAGCACAGACTACATTCGTTGCACTCTCAGTGACTCTGGGCTGATCTGTGCTGCTCGGGGGCCTGTCCTGAGTATCAGGACAACTGACCATTTTTCTCTACAAGAGTGTCTTTGCCTCAGCACTTTGATAAGGAAGAGCAGAGGTTACCAGTCAAATGGTGTGTGCTCCTGGATGTTTGAATTCAGCTGTTTGTGAGAGGAGAAGAGTAGGAAAGACCTTGAGGTTATTTAGACCATCTCCCTGCTCCAGTGAAGGATCTGTGCTGTCACTGGCAATTGTTTTTCTAAGATATTCTGATTAAAACCTTATTCTCCCTCCCAAACGGAGGTGATGATGTGTAATTGTGATGTATTAGAAATGCATCACTGGAGATGAAATGAACGGGGGATACAACTGGCTGAAAACGGGGAGGTGGTTGCCTTGACACGCTGCTTATAGTCACCATGGGAAGGTTGGATGCTCTTTCCTTTCAGCTTAATGTGAGGGGGCAGGAGTGGGAGCAGCAGTGACACCTCAGAATGTCCAGGGACTGTGACTGTACAGGGGCTGTCAAATTAGAGGAGCAGGAAACAATGCTTACACGTGGTTAGACAAACATGTGTCAGCTCGCACGCTGCTGTGTGCCCTGTGCATGCTCTAGGTTATATAAACCCTTTTTTTCCCTCCTCTTTTCTTCCCTCCCTCCTGAGACAAAACAAGAGTTGGGAAATAAAGCCCTTGTTGCCATGAGCGTGTCTGTGCAGGCTGCAGGGGTGGAGCTGCTGAATGAGGAGGAAGGAACCTCTGACAGGCAGGTTGTGTCTGTGCACTCCCGCACCCCGGTGCCGGGAGCTGCTCGCTCAGACTTCCAGGGCCTCTGTGTGTGTGTGAGAATGAGCCCTGTGTGAGCCTTATGCAGATTTCACTGTTGACAAAAATCCTTGATTAAACCCAAAGTGCCTGGAATGAAATGCTCTACAATTATTTTCTGCCTGAGACAGGGAAAATGAGAGCCCTTGAAAAGCTTTATCTATTGGCAGGTTTCAGTTCCCATGTGCATATTATTAACTTTATTAATAATCTGTCTCAATTGTGAGAGAGAAAAAGCTGGTGCTTTGAAGTTTTTATTTTGCCCTATAATATAAATGATTGGCTGGCTCTTTCTGAAGTTGCTACTTTGTCAGACCCACTATTACTTTACATAGAGCTAAGTAGATCATGTAATTTAAACCTAACCTGCTCCGTGGTGTTGGATTTTAAGTAGTCAACATTTCCAGCACTTGAAGATTTATCCTTCTTGGGAGCCCTGTGTGTAGTGTTAGCATGGGAATGCATATCCTGAAGCCACATTGCTGCAGGCTGGGATCTTACTACATCTCATCAACTAAGCAGGGCTGGGCCAGGTTGGTACTTGAGTGGGAGGTCTCCAGAAGCCTGGAGTGCTTTGGGCAGGAGCACAGGTAATCCAAATTCATCACCAGTCAGTTTAGAGCCAGTAGATGACAAGGTGGCAGATAGTTCTCTGTAGCTGGAGTCTCAGCTGGACACCCGCAGCTGTCCTGGTGCAAGGAGCTTTCCCAGAAAACAGTGCTAATTCCATGTCTGATCGACAGGAATGCTCTGCAGGTACCAGTGGAAAGTGAAGGGAGAGTTTTCAGTAGGCAGAGCAGAATTACCCAAAGGGAATTAGGCCAAGACATCAAAGTGATTTACAGCTTTGGCATGAATCCTCTTTCCTTTTATATATAGGAAGATCAGAGGCACAGAGGGATAAAGGATTTTCAAATACTCTGCAACACAGGTTGCCCTGAGTTCTGGTGGCAAGCTCGGAATGCTTTATAGCAGCAGGTTCTTTCGGGGGGGTTGGGATTTATTTTTAAAGTGTGTGTTTTAGAAGGTCCCTTTTAAACCGTCTCCATGTGGAGGTCCTTAAAGCACAGCACTCATCCTGTAACCGATCCCTGAAAATCTGCATCCGTGTGATTTCCCCTAGTCATGCAGCGTGTGTTCATAGAATCATGGAATGGTTCTGTTGGAAAGATCATCCAGTTCCAACCCTCTGCCATGGGCAGGGATGCCTCACACTAGACCACGTTGCCCAAGGCTCTGTCCAGCCTGGCCTTGAGCCCTGTCGTGTCCTTCTTATGTTGAGGACACTGGAACTGCACACAGTGCTCCAAGTGAGGTCTCACAAGAGCAGAGTAGAGGGGGAGAATCCCCTCTGTTGGCCTCACTCTGGGGATGCAGCCAGATGGGATGCAGCACATGGATGGTTTCTGGGCTGTGAGTGCACACTGAAGCCGGGTCATGTTCAGTTTGTCATTGACCAAATGCTGGGCACACCAAAGTAAAGAACCCTGAGCTCTTGCCTCCAGTCTGCCACAAAAGGTACTAGGCCAGAGTGGGATAACACACACCTGATTCCTGACACTTCTCTCTTCTCATTAATCTAACCCGTGCTTTTTCTTTCTTCCACTTCATTTGTTCTCCTTGAAGCCTAATGCTTTCTTCAGGCCCCAGCAATGGGGTTCCCCACGCAGCCCTGCCGCCAAAGCCCAGTCTCTTCCACCAGACCAGCCTGCACCCGATTTCCCCAGGATGATCTCAGAAGCTGGGACCCCCCAGAAGTCCCCACCAGTGGAGAAGGTGATGGCAGTGCCACAGGGCAGGCCCTCCCCTGCTGGCTCTCCTCGGAACCGGCAGACTCAGACAAGTTCCAGCAACCTCCACCTTCCCCAGGACTCTTCTGTGAAGGGGCAGCCGCCCAGTGAGGACCCGGTGGTTGTGACTCATGAGCAGTTCAAAGCTGCCCTGAGGATGGTTGTGGATCAAGGGGATCCTCGGACATTGCTGGAGAACTATGTGAAGATTGGGGAGGGGTCCACAGGCATTGTCTGCATTGCTCGAGAGAAGCACTCGGGGCGGCAAGTGGCTGTGAAAATGATGGACCTGAGAAAGCAGCAGCGCCGGGAGCTCCTTTTTAATGAGGTGAGTACAGAGATGAGAGGGGTTCTGCTGTCCTCCATGAAGCCACGGTAACTGTCAGCGGTGGGGTAAAGAGAAGGGAAGAGCAGGAGACATCTCCTTTTAATGGCATTATGCTGGTACCAAGAAGAAGAATGACTGAGGGGGGTTGGAGGCCTCTGCACTGTATTCGTAGGGTTGTGCATAGTTGTTAGACAAGGTTAAGTGTTGTTAGTGATTTGGTGGTGGTCAATTGTCCACTGTGTTTGTACAGGTGGTGATAATGAGAGACTATCAACATGTCAACGTAGTGGAGATGTACAAGAGCTACCTAGTGGGAGAGGAGCTCTGGGTGCTGATGGAATTCCTGCAGGGGGGAGCCCTCACAGACATCGTGTCTCAGATCAGGTACGAAGCTAAGGCCGAAACATCAACACTTGTGTTCCCACCTGACAGGCAAAAGCAGGAGAGTGGAGAGTTCTGGGAATAAGAGTTTCCCGCAGATCTTGTGTCTGCAGTACCCTGAAACTACTACGTTTTTAATTGTCATCCATTCAAAGTATGTGATAATACTTGTGATGTAGAAGGGACCTCATTTACTGTACTGATCCCTTTAGATACTTATTTGTCTACTTGATAACCTTCCCTGTACAATACAGCACTCGTAAAAATATTGTTTACTATTTCTATTGAATTCTGGCCAGGAGGCTCATTGAATAAGTATTAAAGGGCATACAGAAATAGTTTGTAGTGGTGCAGCCTCAGTGAGGTTGAATTTGTGGCTAACTCCTCTGGAGAAGTGCAGCAGAGCTTTGAGATCTGGACTCCTTCCCAAATTTCATTGCCTAAAGATAGCAACTACTGGACACTCTCCTAAATTTGTTTTCTTATCCACACCACTTCATATTCATTAAGGCCCAAAGTATTTCTGTAGGGCAAAGAAGCTGTTCTCAGATGGCCTCTGGAGTCCAAATCACAAGGTGTTCTGGTGATGCAGTTACGATGATTGTGTTTTACCCATGACCCTGGAGCACCTTTCTCCCGCTTCCAAGCAATCCTGCAAGGCTGGTGCACGGAATGCTAATGAAAAGACTGACCAAGAGAGTCTGTAGGACGAGCTTTCCTTCTTTGAGCATTCAGAATCTGAATTGGATTACAATTAGGTAGTATTGCTAACACTAATTGTGTTTACTTCTTTTTAATCACACTATGCCTTTAATTCACTTACATGCTTTGACTGGCCTTTGCAGAGCCTGTGGTGGATTTAAGGCACATATCTTGCTCTGCTGGGTTTTGGGTTCTCTGCTTTGAAGTGTATCTGTGATGTGTATGGAAGCCATAGAAAGCACATTGTCCTCTGTAGCCTCTACAACCCCACCTGGAAGGAGTGTCTTGGACACTCTGAGCTGGCCAGGCCCTCCAGCACTGAGTTCTGAGCCACATCTCAGGGTCTGAGAACTAAAGTTTAAGCCTGAAGAGTGCTGGGTTGTGGCATTGCACAACCAGTGAAACTGTTGTAGCTCTCAGCTGGTATTAGAACCAATGGAACAACAGATTAATGTTCTGAAGA
Source organism: Nestor notabilis (assembly GCF_000696875.1). Lineage (NCBI taxonomy): Eukaryota > Metazoa > Chordata > Aves > Psittaciformes > Psittacidae > Nestor > Nestor notabilis. The sequence goes on from NW_009933551.1 coordinate 40,372, forward strand.
GGTTTATGAAGGGTCCGTGTAGTTTATACCCACCAGTGAGCCTGACTTCCATTGTGGGACCTCAACCTAGGTTTGAGTAATTTTATGAAGCCTTCTTTTGAAGCTTTTAATGAATGCTTGTTTTTCCACATAGTGGAAGCAGGATCTGTTCTACCCATAGCATTTATCAAAGGTAAGCTGCAAGCCTTTATCAGTTTTTCACAGAGAGGAAAATACCCCCATTCCACTCATTAAACGTTTGCTGAGGCTGATAACTGATTTGCATCTCCAGGAGTGAGGTAATCCTCTAGTAATCTGGTTTACACTATGTAATCACTTGACTGAAACCAAATTCCATACGTGACAAGCTGAAAGCATACTTCTTGTTATCTTCTAGAACCACAGAGCTCAGAAGTATACCAGCTTTTACAGCTCACGCACTGTGAAATGAAAAGCACTGTTTCTACATAGGTTCTTTATTGGGGTAGTCCCTCAGCAAACCTTTGCCCTTCTTCCTTTACAGGCTAAATGAAAAGTAGCCCCTGCCATCCTTCAGATGTATTTGCCATCAGTGGGGCACAGTGCAGCCGCATGTGGTTGTCCTGGTGAGATGGTCAGTTTGGTAGAATAAGATATGGAATACCAACCAAGCAATGGAAGGATAAATTTTTCACTGCTGGTACTCAGTGTGTGCTGACAGAGGGAGTGGTAACATTCAGGAGTGTCTTCCCTGCTTGTAGTCTGTGCTACCTTTGGTTGGGTATAAGAGTATCCAAAGTGTTTAGCTGCATGAAACCTGTAAAGGGTCCCTATATTCACTCTCAATTGATGTGTTTAGATGCTTTCTGGATAAAGTTGCACAATGAGCCCTGTGAACAAAAGCTTTACTACATTTGCTTAAGAAAGAGCTGTGTCAACAGTTCCTGTGACACCTTGGCACAAAGAAGCAGACTTGCCTCTCAGAACTGCTTGAAACAGCATCTTACAGAATGAATTGAGATGCAAGATTTTAAAAGCAATTTCTCTGTATTAAACTGATGGAAATTTAAAATTGCTAACCATTGAGGCAGAAATGTTTGCAACAGTAAAAGGCAGTCGTAGAAGAACAGTGAAACTGAGATAATAATGGTCATGGGCATCCAAAATACGTATCTGCAGCTCAACTGCAAAATTGCACTGTGCCTTCAAAAAGGACCTGTGGACAAGCACTGGCCACTGCCCAGTGCACTGCAGTTAAACCCCTGTATTCTTTCATTTCAGGCTAAATGAAGAGCAGATTGCAACAGTGTGTGAATCAGTGCTGCAGGCTCTGACATATCTTCACTCTCAGGGGGTCATTCACCGAGACATAAAGAGTGACTCCATCCTTTTGACACTGGATGGAAGGGTATGTTTCTTCAGACAGATTGTTTCCTGTCGCCTGCTGCTGCAGCCTCAGCCTGTCTCCTTATTTCCTTTCTGTTCACAACCTCTTGTTTGTGAACAAGAGGTTCACAAACCTCTTACTCCCTTTGTGTTCTTTGTCTCTGGTGTATCCCTTCATGTTGTTTCAAAACTATCTTCAAGGTTGGTTGCTTTTCTCTTCGTACAGGTCAAACTCTCAGATTTTGGCTTCTGTGCTCAGATCAGTAAAGATGTACCTAAGAGGAAGTCCCTAGTAGGTACTCCCTACTGGATGGCTCCAGAAGTTATTGCAAGGATACCATACACTACTGAGGTAAGGGACCACTTCCCCAATGTCAGAAGAGGTTGCAAATCATACTCTGAAGTGTCACAGGAAAGTAACTGTTGGCTTTTCTAGGAAGAGCCTCTAGAGCCTGTTTAAAATATAAATACAATTATGACTACACATTTGATTGGGATGATATCAGTATTTCTGGAAACAGAAGAAGAACAGGTTGTTCTGCTTCCGGGAACAAGGCGTAAACTTACTCTATTCTTATACCTGAAGCTTGGCCTAGACTTGTATCTGCTCTAGTGTGGACAGATGTTGGCAAGGAGCAGCCTGTGGCATGCTATGGATCAGTAAATCAATGCCATAAAGGGAGGGGAAGAGAGGAGGGGGAAGGCACAGATGTGAGCTCTGGATTTACGGGCAGTGGCAGCAGACTGACTAGTGTTCACCAACCAACCAGGAGTAGCACAAGCAGTTACTTGCAGACCTTTACGTGTTGCAACACCAGCGTGGCTCAGTCCTAGGTGGAAAGCTTTCTTTGTTAACCTGTGGTAAGGAGTCCAATAGCAGCAAGTAGGTTAATGTTTTACTCTCTCAGTGCCATTTGCCATGAGTGGGTTGTTGTGATCTTTGTGAAAGCAGCAAAGCAAGGACCTGCTGCTCTGAACTGTGTGTAATGATGTAACATTGGCTTCCACAGGTGGATATCTGGTCTCTGGGGATCATGGTGATAGAGATGGTGGATGGAGAACCCCCCTATTTTAGTGACTCTCCAGTCCAGGCAATGAAGAGACTCCGAGACAGTCCTCCTCCCAAGCTGAAGAACTTCCACAGGGTGAGCATACTGGCGTGTAAACTGGTGATGAACATGGGGAAACATCCATATCAGATGTTCCCAGTAAAGCTGATCCTGCTAGCACATGTTTCTTGGGGAACTTTCCTTGGCCCTGCTGCCTCAGTGGATGCAAGCTGCTGCTGACAGCTAGTGGCTGCTCTGGGAAACAGCCCTGATAATGTAAGGTCACTTGGGCATCAACCTAATAATGCAAATCAAAGCTGCTTCAGGTGGACCCAACAGTGAACATCTTGCTGATGACAGTAGAATAGCTTATCTTCTGGGGAAGTAAATAGGAGGATCCTTGCTCTTGAGAGTTTCCAGCTTCACAGCTTTCAGAACTGCAAAGGCTGCATTATGGTCTGAGCAGGAGAGCTCAGTACAGACAGTAGCTCATGATGATACTGGAGCCACTTTGAAGATGAGCTCAGCTTCATGATTTCATATGACAAAGTAGCAGTGACATAAGAAACACAGTGATTAGCTTTCAGTCACCACTTAGAGCCAGTCCTCCTTTCATTTCAGCCCAAGCCTCTCAGATCAAACAGCTCTGCAGCGTTCTGAGCTGTTGGGCCTTTCCAATTAATCAGAATATCTGCAGCTGCTAAATGTGAATTATTTAGCAGAGGAGACTGCAGAACTAGCAGCAGACACTCACACACCACAGCTGCTCTTCCCTCTTTGCAACATGAATCTACATTTCAAGGTCACATTCCTGACCCAGTGCTTGCACTCTTTAGGTGTGCAGCCTGTAACTGGTCAGGATCACACACCTTTGGTGGTGAGATGACCCTGCCACGGGCTGTAAAAGCCAGAGCTCTTTAGTCTTGCTCTGTTCCGCTTTGTCCTGGGAAGCAAACTGGCTTCCAGCAGAACTCTGGATTCCCAGGCCAGTAGCCATCCTCTGTCATCTCCCTGCTGTCTGAGCAGAGCTCAGGACCAGCTGTGGATCCATCCTGATTACAGTTAGTGGCTCACTATGTCAACCACTGTAGTACTGGGTACAACAAGTTGAATGGACACCACCTGGGATAATCTGTGCTGCTTTTCTGAAGCAGAAGTTGATTTATTGACAGAGTGGTAGAGGCTGGATCTTGGCACTTGTACTGAGCTGTGTTGTGCCTCCTCCCTCTAGCAATCACAGTGGAACCGTTCAAAGCACTTGTAAAATAAGCAGTAGCTCGGTGTGAAGAGTATTTCATGATCTACTTCCAAGTTAATCAGAGCTGGGAAAATGCCCCCAGTCTAAAGTGGATGTAATTAGTGGCATTAAAATAAATACATGCCAGGTTAATTTTTTATTCCATTTTAATGATGCAGAGGATTACCACCAGCAAGAGATGTGCAGGCTTCGAGTGGCTCTTGGGTCTGGCTGCCCAACAGGCTTTTGCACATCTTGCAAAGCACAAACCTGCTGAGGATTTTTGGTACGCTGTTCTTCAGCTTGTACCTGCAGCATCAGGCTTCCAGACTCTCAAAACCTATTGTGGAACTCTATTTAACTGCTTTTTTTCCACAATACGTGGCCAGTAAAAGAATGAACTCCTCACACCCAAGTGATGTGCATTTGGGTAGGAGGAATTCTTTTGATTTTTTGAGTTTAAAGGCAGAAAAGATTAAATAACAAAATGGGAAATATAGTTCACTTAGATGGAAGGACTTGGGTGTCTTGTCTTAACTTGCTGTGCCCATGAAAAACAACCTGTGTTAACGCTGTGCCTGCAGTGACAGAAAGTTACTGCTGTAGCATGGACAGATGCTGCCCCGAGTTGTGTCTCTGTGCAGAAGCAGGGCTGCAAAGCTGGACGTACAGGATCCCTTTTAACCAAAGCCACCTCAGCAACCTGCTGTTGCATGATTCCTTTATGGGGTTGACTTAGTTGGTTGCTTTTTCACAGACCTCCCCAGTCCTGAGAGACTTCTTGGAGAGGATGTTGACGCGGGATCCGCTGGAAAGAGCAACGGCACAAGAGCTTCTGGATCACCCCTTTCTGCTCCAGACAGGACTTCCTGAGTGCCTGGTCCCCCTTATCCAACAGTACAGGAAGCGAACCTCTACCTGCTGATTACCCACGGGGAAATGCCAGCAAAAAGTGATGTTTATTAAACACAGATTAACAAAGACCAAGAGTTTTTGTTAATCCTGGTAGATTAACAGGGAGTCTCACCCTGTGAATGGTGCTTGGAACTTGTCATCGGTCATTTTAGAGGCTGAATGGGAATTCTGTCCTCACATTCCCAGCCTTTTGTGGCTTCTCTTTTGCTGAAGACAATCAATACAGACTGGAGCCAAGTAAGAGCAAGTATGTCTCAAGAGCAAAGCAGGTGTTTGATACCTTGTGGGTTGCTGCTTCTGAGGAACGGCATTTTAACGTGGAGTCCGAAGTTGCGTATCGGGATGTCTGCAGGTTCCTGCAAACCTTGGCTGCTGACTACTGAACTGGAACACTGTTTCCCCATTACAAATGTGATCTTTGTTTCCCTCGCTGTACACTGGAGCCTTGAGCTGACTCAAACATACGTTGTGGGGCACAGACCCCTTGAAACTCTCAAACAATGCACAAAGACTTGACAGGTTTTTTCCTCTGAGACCTTTTCACAGATGATTTTAATTTCCTTGGGTGAAATGTGGACCTCAAAAGCTGTACATATTTTCCTAGGGAGCAGATGTGATATGTATATATTTGTTTCTAAATGGCTTTATGCATCACCATGCTTCTCTTTTGCTGAGGAATATGTATGGTTTAGTGGTCAATCTTGAATTCATTTCATGATCTTTAACTTTTGGAGGGGGAAACCCTTGGATACAGGCTTCAAAACAGACCCTGACAACAGGTATTCCTGCCACCAGGATCTCATGTTTGAAAATTCACTATATGCAACACCTCCAGTGCTGGCTGGAACATGAGGGCTGGTTCCTGTGTTTGGTTTCCAGGCACCTTTCTTTCCCAGTCCTTTCTCCCAAGAGAGGCCTCCCTGGGACAATCACTGGGGAGCACTTTGAGGATGCTCAAGGAGACTGAACGGAAAAGTTTCAGCTGTCCTGCACATCCCAGGGGAGAATTCTGTGTCCACATGAGGTGCTTTGTTGAGCCTCTGTCTCCCCAGCTTGCTACCGCAGAACAGGGGGAGCAGAGAAACCTTTGATGTACGTTCCATTCTTGGTGTGCCCCTTCCCACCATCCCTTTGCCGATGCATTTGGAAGGTTACTGGTTGTCTAAACTGCTCCTTTAGCTCTTTTCAAATAGATGTAGCTATTTTGTACGAGACACTTTCTGACCAGTGGACTCGAGGTCAGGACGTGACGTTGTACAGTAACGGTGTGTGTTGTTGTGAGGTCTCGAGTATAATCTTACACGTGGAACTCGGATCCTTTTTGGAAACTCCAGATAGATACAAATTTATTGGGATTTAAGTTATTCCTGGGACAGTTGTTCTGTCTCAGACTAACCTCATAGTTGCAGAAGATGTCACTAAGCTCTATCCTCTGCTACTGACTCCAGTTAAAGATCCTGCTTCAGAACTGAAGCCACAGTTGATTACTTGAAGTAATTTGGGATGGAATTCATCTGCACTGATGCCAGCCAGCAAATGGTGGGCACCCAGTCGGCGAGGCATGTAGCTTGGCTCTGTAGACCATGATGAGGGGAACACCTCGGAGGTGGTTCATCTCTGTTATCTCAGATACCTGCTGAAGGACACATCGTTGTCTCTCACACCACTCTGCCTGTGGCCAGTACAGGGATGGGGTGGTTTGTCTAGGCTGGATGTCTGCGTTTGGGGCTGATGAAGTTGGCTGGAATGAATTCATTTGGCTCCTCTTTAGCTGCACTGGAAGATTTTGATGTAAAATGTTTCTGTATTCCAGATATCCTGCTTTTTTTATGCCAAAGAGCAGGGCTTTGAGAAGATTTCTAATTTGAAACAAAGGACCCTGCTCCTCTGTAGTTGTGAATCCTTTGCACTCGTGTTTTAAATTAAAGTAGATCTTGATTTATTCATAAGCCTGTTGCAATGCTGAGATGCTTTAAAATATGCCTGTAGTTCAGAGCTGTAAAGGGAATCACAGAATCAACTTGGTTGGAAAAGACCTTTAAGATCATGAAGGGGGAACCTTGAAGGTTGATCTGACTTATCTGTTCTGTGGCTACGTGGCTTTTAAACCAAGAAGGGGCTGTAGCAGGAGCCTGGATCCTGAAACAAACAGTCATTGGAGACAGGGGTGGCAGGTTTGACATTTAACACTGGTTTCCACCTTGGCTTAAGCCTGACCAAGCCCAGGCAGGGCCCTGCATTCAAATAGCTTCTAAAGATTTAAAACTTCATCACCGTATTAGTGAAGGATGCAGAAAGTTTCCATCTTCCTGCCCAACAGAACATTAAATATCTAACTCTTGTGTTTCTCTCTTCACAGTTCGTGCATGGCACATCACCAATGAGTGGTTCCATTACTTAGGTGAGTGTGGGATCAAATAGAAAGCCTGAGATAAGCCTCGATTAGTGAAAAGGCTGAAGATGCATCTCCAGGGCCAGCAGCTCCTTCCCCAGGCAGCCAGGCAGGAGGAGCAGGAGAAGCAGAGCAGGTTTGTGATTTGCAATGCAGTGTATTCAGGAGTGAGGTTTCTTGTGTGCTGGGTGGTATCTAAGTGTACAACAAAATGTAGCCTCTTCTCTGAAGAGCTCAGAGCCTGCTCCATGGGCAATTAAGCTTTGAGATGCTGTTAGCTCTGAATATCTTTGTGTATCTGCTTTCAGCAAGGTTACACTGACTGAGGGATTCTGTTGGTTTGTGTCGTGTTTCACCTGAATCCTTCCCTTTCATGTTCCCTTCCTGTCAGCCTCACAGGTATCCCAGCTCTTCCACGCTGCCACAGCCCTGGCAGTCAGCACGGAGCCCTTTGAAGGTGCCTGGTTGGATTTATATGAACAATTTGCTGTATCAAACAGGGAGTCTGTTCCTGCTGTCATGTTTATCTGTAATTGTGCCTGTCCTCAAACAGGGCTCTGTGCTACCCAGTGCAGCAGCTTATTAGCCCATTTATTTCAGAACAGGCCAAATCTGTCTCCAGAGGCTCCTGTCTTTTAACCAATGATCACAGAAGGGCCCTGCATCAAATGAGGCTCCTGACTTCTAAGACTGTTCCATATGGTGAGAAGAATCCTACACTTCCCCCTGTATCCTGGAGACAGCATTTTGCTGTGCCCGAGCCCCTAGGCTATAAATGGGGATAATAACACATAATGAATCTTGACCATGGGGGGTATGTGAGGGGCAGGGACAGTGTCTCTAAAATACAGTAGCTACAGTGCAGCAATTCCTTCTGTGTAGCAATGGTCATGTCAGCACCGGATCTTTATTAATGGAGGTAGAAGATAATTGTGGATCATTGAGGAGAAATTGAGCCTGAGCTGTAGCTCTCACCTGGATATGGTTTGTAGGAATATGTGAAACAGCTTCTGGTACACCTAAATGTTTGACTGCAAAGTGTCCTGTAGTGGCAGGGAAGGGAGCAGAGAACTGTCCCCACTGAGCATTATTCACTTAAAAACTCAGGCTGTGCGGACTGGAGGGAAATGAGTTACTGCTGCTTACAAGGGAGGAGGGGATGGCCAGGCATTGGTTTGGAGCTGTGAAGAGCCATCAGAAGGCTTCTAATTCCCGACGGCCTTGGGAATGATGATGGAAACAAAGCTGAAGCAACCAGCAGTGTGCATTTTCTGGGTATTTATTTGCCTCGCACTGTTTGGTTGGCAGCATCACGTTCACAGGGATCTGCATCCATTCACCACAGCAACAGCTTTGCTTTAGCAATGACCTTCAGGCTTATACCTGTGTCTGTAAAGCTCTCGGTGATGCCAAAGGGGCCAACAGCAAGGCAGGCCCTGGGGAGAGCTGTGGGTGTTCCCACTCCCACCAGTTCCCACTGGATAGTGAAGAGACAGCAAGAGGAAGCACTCCCTGGGCTGAGCTTCTCACCTGGGTGTTTGTGCCATGTCTCCCTTTTGGGTTTTAAAATGCTTTTTCCGAACTGTCAGTGCTGAATTCCCCTTTGGGAAGCTGCCTGCAAAGGTGCTGGCCACGAGATGAGCTCAACTGCTCTGTCTTGGTTAGTAACACCCTTGTTTCAGACAGTCCCTGTACTGATCCTTCAGGTGCAGTGTCTGGTGTTCGTGTCCCTTGTGCTCAGAGTCCTCCTTTGTGTGGGAATCGTCATTATTTATGTTTTTAAAGGTATAGTAAAAGTTTGGGCTCATGAAAATAAGTGTTTTGGGCAAGAGAATTTAGTGGTGGGGAATGAGATTTAGCATGTGCCAGACAAGAGATGAAAATGTGGAAGGAATCTAAGGTTGTGCCTCCACCTGCTGCTGCTCCGGGTCTGACCAGGCACCATTGTTGTCTTAAGTACCACTTAATTTGGTTTCTGTATGTAGCAGCCTCATTAGAGTCCTGTCTGATCCAACTGCCGGATCACCCTGTGGTCAGTGAGTATCCTGTGGTAAGTAAAGCCACAGGCAGGGCTGCACAGCCACGGAAGGAGAGAGAATCATGGAATGGTTTATGATGGAAGGACCTTAAAGCTCCTCCAGCTCCAACCCCTGCCACGGGCAGGGACACCTTCCACTAGAGCAGGTTGCTCCAAGCCCATGTGTCCAAGCTGGCCTTGAACACTGCCAGGGATGGGGCAGCCACAGCTTCTCTGGGCACCCTGTGCCAGCGCCTCAGCACCCTCACAGGGAAGAGCTTCTGCCTTGTATCTAACCTGAACTTCCCCTGTTCCAGTCTGAACCCATCACCCCTTGTCCTGTCCCTACAGTCCCTGATGAAGGTCCTTCCCCAGCATCCTTGTAGCCCCCTTCAGACACTGGAAGGCTGCTGGATAGGGGAAGACACTGGAAGATCTTCAAGCGTGTCTGAATTCTGTGGGAAGAAATAGTGCTGGAAAACCAAGTGCTGCTGTGAGCTGTGAGCTGTGGTGCTGCTGGAGGGTGGTTGGAATTCATCATGGGCTGTGTCAAACCTCTCCAGTAACAGTCAGTTTAGTGCCTTAAGTTACTTTTGTCTGTTTCTCATCTTCCAGAAATGTCATCACAGTTTGTGTGGGGACAGTGTCCTGTCCAGGGGGGCACCAGGAGACTACTTCAAGTCAGAGGGAAAGGTGGGGCAGCAGAACATGGTCTGTGCTTCCTCCAAGACATGGCTCTAGTTACAGTTAGTGATCCTTCCGTACACACTCTGAAAAGCACACTTGGAAGATAAGGTTTTAGCACTGAGATGTAATCTGGGTAAAACATTACACCTGTTTGTCATTAAATTCTGCATGAATCTCCTGGTAAAGCTGTGCCAGGGCTTTGTAACAGCAGAAGGGTTGCACAACAGAAACTGCTGTGGGGTAAGGCTGCGAGTCATCCGTGTGTTTTCTTCCTCAAGCTTCAGACCTCACAGGGTATTAATCCCATGAATCCAAAGTGCTGAAGTTCAGTTCTTTTCCCTCTGTGCCATAGCAGAGCTGAGCTGTGATTGCTTTCTGGAATGCTCACACCTTTCAAAAAGCTTGTGAAGTGTGTTTTACTCCGGCATTGTTTCAGTCCTTGCTTTGGCCAACCCATTTCTATGGGTCAAAGGCTGTCAAGGTGCTGATGTTCTGCCTGGAGATGATGCAGAAAGAGCTAAGAAGGGCAGAAGAGGTGAGCACTGGGTTAAGGGGCCAGTGCTGACCTTGGAGTGCTCACAGGCAAGGTGAGGGCTCTTACCAAAGGGTGTTGATGGAGAGCTGGCACAGGCAGGGAGGAATGGGGCTCAAGGCTGGAGAGCAGGGCGAGCGGGGCATTGCGAGAGGCAGTGCTGGGTGGGCTGGTGCAGGCTGGAGGGAAGGGGATGTAGTGGTGGTGTCCTGTGTTCGATGGGCTGCGGCTTCTGCTGGTGCTGTGGGTGGGAGCAGCCTCGGGGGGAGACTGAACGTGCCAGACCTGGCTTAGAGCATTCGTCCTGTCACGTGCTGTGTGGAGGAAGAGAGCGCGTCCTTCCTCCTCGTCACCGCAGCCGCTGCTCGGCCTCACCCTGGCCCTGCGAGATGGGACCTTTGGGTGGAGGTGCTGGGCAGGGAGGAGTGAACCTGACCCTGGCTCAGGCCCTGCTGCTCTGCCCGGGCTTTACACGTGTGAACTCACCAGAGGAGCTTTGACTCCTGCTGAGGGGCTCCTCTGACCTGTGCTCCAGAGGAGGCAGCTGCTGTGGTGCAGTGAAGCAACGTCACCCATGATGGAGGGGGACTGGGAGCAGCATTTGGACTGTGAGTAATGGGCTGTGTTGGATCTGGTTATAAAATCCAATAAGGAATGGAATGAACTAGTGCAGAGGAGAGTGTGTGTGAGAGGGATGGTGTGTCTGAAACCCCTCACTGTGCATTTAATAGCTGAATTAGAGAACTGGGAGCAGAGACAGCAGAGACCTCGGGCACCCGATGTCTCTACTGGGCATGGGTGCCCTGGGCACCATCTGGGACTTGGGGCCATCCCCACTAACTGCAGCCACCCAAAGGTGAGGCAGAGGGTTAAGAAATGCAACGTTTTATTGTTTTAGAAAATAAATAAGTCAGAAATGTACAATCCATAATTCCAGTATCATGGTAACACCTCAGGGAGGTGTGGCCTGGTCCTGGGTGTCAGACCAGGCTCGGAGCATCGTGTCCCTCAGACCTACTTGAGCTGGATTTGTTTCTTCTAGCAGCACTTCATGCATTGAGCAGTGCAGTTTCCAGGTGTAACTGTTCTTGTAGATCAACCACCATCTGCTGCAGGTCTGCCCTGACTGAGCTCTCTTTTCTAGCAAAGACACAAACCTGAAGGACAAGGCGAGGGGGGACTTCAGGTGAAGACACCTACAGCTTTGGGGAGAGCTGTTCCAGTCACGATACAGCTCGTCTGGTGGTGTCTCAAATTAAGGGCAAAGAATATACTAACAAGAGGATGGAAGATGCTCCTTTTTTAGACCCTGGTCTCACCCCTTTCTCTCCTATGGCTGGGTTAAAGACTCTCCTTCCTGAGGGACTTCAGAGAGTTCCCCAGAGAGGGAAGGGACAGCAGTAGTTTGCCAAGCTGGTCTTTAACTCCTCTAGATACCTTCAGAAACCTTGAACCGGAACGGTACGTGTGGGAAGTGGCTCTCAGAACACACTTTCTTCAATCTCAACCTCTGTTTCAGCTCCGGGGGGCTCAGGTGAGGCTGTTGTCAGCCTCGACACCATTCCCACCGGGACCTTTTCTTCCTGTTGCTGTGTGGAGCCTTGTTCTCCCTCAGGAACACTCTGAACTGGTTCCTTTGAAGGCTCTGGCTCCCCAGGAAAACCAGCTTTCACGTAGTTCTTCACCATCTCCTGCACCTCCATATTCAGACTCTTCAACTTCTCCTCATACTCAGCCTGCGCCTCCTTCTGGAGCTGCAAACAGAGACCTCAAATTACTCTCCAAACACTGAAGCTGAGCAGATGTGAGGCTGAGAATGGTATAAAAACCTGCTCTGAGGGAGACCAATGGGCTGGTGAGATGTTGGTGCCTCCCAGGATGGTCTCAACCTGTTCTGAATGCTTTGTCTGAAGCCCCAGGCAATCCCTGGCTTCCCTGAAGGTGAGAGTGGGAAGGATTCCTGCTTTACATTGTGATGTGCAAAGCAGTCTGATGGGCTGAGGCTGCCTGTTCACATCAACCTGGGAAGAACAGGAATGTGTCTGTGTGCTGTGAGAGTCTGAGGAGCTCAGGGGTGAGACTCATCTTCAAAGACTCATTTCCATCACACTTTGAATGCAGGGGGTTTGTACGATCAGCTGAATGCTGGTGCAGGACTGCAGCACCTCTGACTTCTACCAGCGCAGGCTCTTGCAGAGCCACCTCCTCAGTCATTCACCTCCTCAGCATCCTGAGGAGTGGGTGAAGCGTGTGTGGGATGAGCATAGTGTGCGAGATGCACCAGGAGGACTGATCCCTGCAGGGTGCTGGATTTACTGAGCTTCAGCTTTGCCTTTACCTGGCTTTCCTTCTCCTTGATTATCCTCAGGTTATCCGCCTGCTTCTCCTCCAGTTTCTGCTGGTACCTGGCTGTCTTCTCTGTCACCTTGCAAAAGAACAAATAAAAACCGCTCCAATTTAACTTTCTGTGAACAAAAGCTTCACAGCAGCAAGTGACCGGCTTCTAGAGCTCGTGCCACACTGTCACCCCCTCCTTCCCAGCGCTCAACAACGTCTGCTGGCTCCGAGTTACTTGTGTTGTACCCTCACGGACCTGCAGTGGTTTAGTAGGGGAAGGAGCTGCCTTCAGCTGCTCTTTGGCAGCCTGAAGCACTCGGAGCCCTCGCTGCAGTAGCAGTTTAATGGGATTTAGATGCCTCAGAGAACTCAGGCTCTATCTGATGCTGGACATGAGGCCCTCCCACCTTAGGCAACAGGGGGGCTGTGGCAGAGAGCCAGGGCAGAACTCACCAGCTTGATGGTCTGCACCACTTCCTGAATGTGAGAGTTGTTGATTTCTTTCTTCAACCTTTAAAGAAATGAAATGTATAAAACCCAATAATCCATCTGTTATCTTCATATAAAACCTGTTTATCAATCCTGATAAAGTGCCATAGCTGAGGTCAGGGCTGCTCCTGCCCACCCAGCACAGGTGAGTTACACTCAGCCTCCTCCCACGCTGAGAGGTTGCTGTAATTTAACACAGGTAAATAACACACCTTCAGTTCAAACCTGACTGAGACAAAAGCCAAGGAATTGGCTGCAAAATGCTACTTTTCCAGTTAACAGACAGCAAAAAGCCCTTGCTATGAGCAGGAAGCACAGGAGGTGCTGTACCTTCTGTACCCTAGAGCAGGTGAAGCTGTTACAGCTGGTCCATACTGTTCAGTACTTGACTACAGAGGCTCAGTAGCAGGTGTAGGATTTGTACCAATGCCCTGCACAGCCAAAGCCCTGTAACAGCCACCCCAGTACCTCTCCTGAGCTGCCTTGTCGCTGGTATTCCGCATCATGGTCTGGATTCGCTCCACTCTCCTTGCCTCCAGCCTCTTCTTAATGTCCTTAATATTGCTGTGGAGAGAAGAGAGGAGGCCTGGGTACAAACCCTGAGACCAAAGCACCCCACCATGTGCTCCCTGGGGTGCTTTAGTGTCCAGAAAAGCAAAGTCTCAGTGAGTGTGCTGCAGACAAAGGGAGAGGAGAAGACACATGTTGTGGAGTTAGTCTGTAGTGTAGCCTTACATTGGGTTCCTTGGAAGCAGCAAGAAACTTGCTGAAAGAACTTAACTTCTAAATTAAACAGAATGAAGGAAGTCCATGTTTAGCAGAGCTAAAGCAACCACCTGAAGTAAGCAGAAAGGTGCATGAACTGTGGGATGTGACTTGCAAAGCAGAAACCACAAACATTTTTCCCTCCTCCACCCTCTCAGTTTCCCGTCTCTCCTCCAGCCTCTGTGCATTTCTCTCCCATCAATCTCCCACACCCTGGAGTTCAGTTTTCCTTTTGGACTCCAAAGCTCCTTGCTCCGAGAGGCAAGGAATGGAACTTCTCTGCTGTGTGGCAGAAGTGCACGCACAGAACACCTCACTGGGGGGCCACGTTTCTTGTCTTATGAGAACCAGTGAGTAATCACTTCCCTATTCTTCTTCTCCACACCAGTCATGGTTTTACACACTTGTGGCACATCCCCCTCAAGCATCTGCTCCCCCAGCTGAGCCCCATTGCACTGCTTTTTGTGCAGAAATTCCTCCTCCCTTCTCCTTGCCACCCTCTTCTTGTTCTTTCAAAGCTCAAGATCTTCCCTGGTGACAGCAGCTCACCCCATGTACACTGAGCTATGGGCGGCTTTTCCCAGTCACATTATTATCTTCATTATTTATTCATTCTGAATTTAACTGCCATTTTATTGCCTGTTGCTCAAGACCTTTAGATCCTGCTGGAGCTCCTCTCAGCCAGCTGGAGCTGTGACTGCACTAAAGGACATAGTATTGGAGCAAACCATTAACCAGCTACTCGACCTGTTTCTCTTGTTGGAATATGCTGATAGCTGAGCAGGAGGCTGTCTTGGTGGGGGACGTGAAAAGAGGAAGTTTTGCCCAAGTTAGCAGCTAAAGGCTGAGAGAGGATTTAATGGGCAGGAGGAATGAGTGAGGATTTAGCTTCAGGACAAAGTTATTACAAGAACAAATGGATAAATGCCTGCCTAGAGACTGGTGAGTTGATTCTGCCAGTTTATTGAAGTACTGAAGCCAAGATGCTCAATTCACTCAGGAGCCTGAGCTCATCAGTGCCTGGAAGGGATTACATGTGATGCACTGACTGCAGCAGAGACAACACCCAGTGCCCAGCAGCCTCACTTCCCATCTTTCTGAATTAGTCAGTCAAGGCTCCTTCCTGCAGCTGGAACTCTGGTGTCCTGTTTGGTGCCGGTGGCAGCACCACCAGTCTGGAGATGACAAGGCAAGAGCTGTCTTCTTGCCACTGTGTGAGACCCGGTGTCACATCCCTCTGCCTCCCCTTCTCACCAAAGTAGAATCACAGAACCAACGGGGTTGGAAAAGACCTTTAAGATCATCAAGTCCAACCTTCACCCTGGCACTGCCAAGGCCACTACTAACCCAGGTCAAGAAATGTTTCTCTTCCCCTGTATTCGCTCCCTGGCTGTAGCCCAGTGCTTTGAGATGTAGCAGAAAATGCCACCCCAGACCAGAGCCACCCATCAGCACTTTCTTACTCAAATCCTGACTTTACCTTTCTGATGTCTCCTTCAGTGCCTTCAGCTCTGCTGTCTGCTTCTCTCGGGCCAGCTCTATTATCTTGGTGACTTGCTGGTCAAGGCATGAAAACAAGATCAAAACCAAACCAACCAAGCAGGGACACAACACACCATCCAGATCTAATCCCACCAGCTCAGCTTTATCCCTCCCTGCACTCAGGGCCAGGGCCAGCTCGTCCCTGAGGCTTTGTGCAAACACATGCACCACAGTGGTGGCTTCAGTCCTGCACATGGGTAACACCACAGCTCCGTGAGCCATGTCACACACTCCAGGTTATCCCCATGGACAGCTTCCCAGCTCTGTGCATGAGGCAGCACAGGATTCACTGCACTTGGGAAACAGCAGTTACCTTCTAAACTCCAGGGGCTGCAGCAAGAGGATGGGTCTTGTGCCTTGTGTTTCCACCTGCTCCTGGCAGGTCAGTGTCAGCGTGGCCAGCCCTGCACTGCTGCCTCAGAGGGTACCCCTGGCTGCTGCCCTACCTGCTGCCCTGGGAGGACTCAGGCTCTGATTTCCTTTTCATAGCCTTGCTCACTAAACCTCAGAGTCTTTGACAGCTGTGAGACAAGAATGTTTTATTCCTTCAGCTTCTCTCTGGTGATGAGCCTGATTTCCAGGTAAGTTACTTCTCAAGAGGCAGGTTTTGTTTTCCCCTGAGGGCTGGTTTAGGCTGGAGCAGCCAGTCTTGCAGACAGCTTGCAAGGTGCTTGTCAAGCCAAAGTGCACCAGGGAATCTAAGATTTAAGATGTGATGCAAACTGCTCTGGAAAATCCTGATAGGAAAAGGCCTCCAAATCCTGGATCATCCCCTTTTTATGGGAACAGATGGTGTATACCCTATGTGTCACCACCACCTCATGGACTGCACTTTGTCTCCTGGCATTACTGTGTCTTTTGCTGGTGTTTGCTTAAGGTTAGAAGTCTGAGGGTGCGGGAGGCACTGATGCAGCTGCAGGACTCACTGGTGACACCTTACATGGACACTTACTTTGACTCTTCTAAGTCACACACCAAAACACTTTCCAGCTTTCAAGAGGAAGGAGATCCAGCCCTGCTGCTGGTGCTGAGGGTGTCCTACACATGTGGTTCCTCACAAGGCTTTCATCTTATTAGCACCAAAGGTACTGCTGGGGCTGTTCTGCGTCATCTGTCCTGGCCGAGTGACAGTGGTGAGCGTGGCTGTCCCCACTCTGTCTGTAGTGCTCTCATGGTTGCCCCTGGTGAACCTGCAGGGCTCCAGCAAACACCCGTGTGTCATCCGAGCTCTCGGGGCACAGCATCAAGCAGGGGGCTGTGAGAAGCTGGTACAGCCCCATGTACCCCTGCTCCTGGAGGTGGCACCTGGGGTGTATGAAGCCAGTAAATGCCACGTTAAAGCCAAGCTGAGCTATCAGGAGAGTTGAAGCAGATGGAGCCTGATGTGCTCCAGGGCAGCCCTCAATTGCTTTTCAATTGCACACCTATAGAAGTGTTTGTGCTGGATTTTTATAGCTTCTAACAAATGAGCACCACCACCTCCATCCTCCATCACCTCACACAGACCTGACAGTTGCTCTGGGGGGTGTTTCCTGCCCTGTGACCACGTTGCCAAGCTCATGGTTTAGTGAAGAACTTGGTTTTCAGGCAGGGGCTCTCCTGGGCTACATTTCCTGCTGCCACTTGTCCTTACCTCTGTGGCGTGCTGCTCTTTCTTCCTTCGAATGCCCTCGTGGTGTTCCTCCCCCAGGAGCACAAGGTCCATCTCCAGCCTGTCCCTCAGCTCCAGAACTCGGCTGTCAACACTCTCTGCCATGTCTACAGGAGTTGCATATGTACCAACATCACCTGTAGTCAAACTCCTGCAGAACAGATACAGTGGCTGTGCTGCTTCCAGAGCTGTTGGTAAATCCTGAGCTTCCTGCCCAGCACTCCAGAAGCCCAGGGAGATGTGGATACCTGCACCACCCCATGCTTCCCTTAGAGAAAGGGAGCCCCTGTTCCTCTTGGGGGCCCCTCTGCACGCCAGGCCCTTACCTCTTCTTCAGGGTTTTCCTATTGTGCACCATCCTTTTCTTGCCTCCATAGCAGACAGACTCTGAGAAGAGCGCAGAGTATTTCTGCAGCAGCTCCTCCCTCCTTTTACTTCCTTTCTTCTCCAGCTCCCTCAGCTCCTTCTCCTGCTTCTTCAGCAGCTTCAGGAAGAGCTTCATCTGCTGCAGTTCGGTGAGGCTGGCTGTCTCTGGCTCTAAAACACAAAGTAAAGAGCCTGTTTTCTCTCCCGCAGCACTTCTGTACCTGCTGCGATGGGGTCTGCCAGGCTTTTTCTGCACTGCCTTCATTCAGCTTCCCCTCCCTCTCGTCAGCATCACTCTGAGCTCAGGTCACCATCTGGGGATGTGTGGCTTGGGGGTGGCCACAAGAACTGCTGCCTTTTGGCCAGAGGAACACCCTGCTGGTGATGTGCCACTCTGGCTGCCTCATGCCTTGCAGCCTTTCCCACAATTCCAAGGATCCCTAAGTTAGCACAACTGTTAAGCCAGTGGCAGCTCTAATGATAAGGGAAGAGCTTTGTTATTTCATTACTGATTTTTCTGCAGAACTGAGTTAATGACAGGTACTTTCATCCCATTTTCATGTCGCATTTCTGCCGTTGCAAGGAATAAATGAAAGGGCTTTTGAGGTGAATGAAAGTGAGGGGGAAGATGCCTGGAACTGGTGGGGAACGTGTTATCTGGCAGCAGCACGTCAGGCAGATGAGCTTATCTGGGGTAGAAAGGCCACAGGGAGTTGGCTGCTCAGGGGATTCTTTTTGCTTGGAAGGTGTAAAACTGAACAGCACTTGGGGGTTGTGTCTGCAGCTCAGTGCTGGGCCGGATAAGCTCCTGCACAGGAGCTGGTCTGAGGACAGGGAAGTGTACTGCTGAAATGCAAGTGTCTGCATCAAGAAGTCTGCTCCCAAACCAGAGACCTCTGTGCCTCCACCCCTTGTGATGCCTCTTACCCACAGCCTGTCCTGGGGAATGTTGGTCTTTAGGAATAACTGTTAAGAACAAAACTTTACGTAACAGTTACATGAAACATCCCGAGTGCAGCAGTTTACCCTCGTGCCTTCGGTTCAGCTTTGTTGCACAGCTGGGCACACTGGTTATGAGTGCTTTGCATTGGTTTGTATCACACTGCATTGACACACAGAAAAGTGGGTGAATGATACTTATTACAGAGGGTGCATGTGTGCTGAGGGCTCCTGTGGCCACATCACCTCTGCTTTAGTCAGTCCTTCAGTAAAGCTCACGTGCCAGCTCCAGCCTCCTCCCCGGCTATAGAGCTGACTTGCTGCAGTGTGACTGCAGCCAGTGCCCGCAGAGGGCTAAAGCTGGAGCAGCCCAAAGCTCTTCTGACCTTCCTGTGCAGGTGACAGTGGCCCAGCTTGCCTAAGGCATGTACCACAGCAGCTCCAAGCCTGTGTCCCCCAGACCTGCTGTGAGCTCCATCCCAGCCCGAGTGCTCACCACACACTGGCAGCTGTCAAACGGGGCAGGGAAACGGCTCCCCCAGCGCGAAGGTTCCTGTGGTGTGTGTGCAGTGCTGGCTACCACAGGCAGGGATGGGGCAGCTCTGGTTTAATGAGCAAACAGGCTTCATCTCTGTCTTATCCCAGTCAGACACTGGGCAGAGAGGGAGCAGAAGATGCCTGACAGGGCCTCAGTCCATGTGAACAGCAGGAGCACTTACCTGCAATCTGCAGCACCTCCACCACATTCTCATCCTTGGCAAACGCTGCTGCTCCTGGAATCACAAAAGAAGCTCCTGTTTATCTGGGATCTTCAGGTTGAAAACAGACAGTGTAAGAGCTCACCAAGGACACGAGCCACATGTAGGATGTTGGTGTGAATACAAAGGCATTAATTAAGCTGCTGAGATGATTAAGTGCTTGGGAACTGTGTTAACAGGCACAGCAGAAGGAGAACAGGATTCTCTGCTTTGCCAGAGAAGAAGGGCATTTGCTGTGTATTAGCTGAGCATTGCTGGTGAGGATTTGGCACATATAAGGCTGTTTGATTAGGTGAGAAGGATGTTCTGGCCTGAAAGTGGAGAAAATTGGTTTGTTTTGATACCAACTGATTTGAAAAGACTCTAATCCCTTGATACATATGGAAGAAATACCAATGAACTGTCAAGTACTATTAGCACACAAGAGAAGAGAATGAGGCAATCTAAGGGCATAGTAGGGAATATGGTGGGGAGTAGAGTTTCCCTTCGACTTTCAGCTCACCCACACCCACATCTTTACCTGCAGGCCCGTTGGAATGAGGCATGCTGAGTTTCCCACTGGAGTCTGGCATCCCATTCATTTCAACTGACGAGTTCCTCTGCGTGTCCAGCCTCTAGAACAAAGATCAGAGTAAACCAAAGCTCAGTTATTTCAGGCTGAATCCATGGAACATGTTTTAGAGTCAATGACAGAACTTGGTAGAACTCACCTCCACTGAGCCGTCTTTCAGCTTTACTGATCTCTTGTCTTGCAGATTGAAGAACTTAATGGGGTTGGAGAGAGCACTAGTCAGATCTAGGAACAAGGAGGAAATCATTGCTTGGATTATCACACAACTCACTGCTCTCTGATTTTCTTTGCCTTCTGGTTCCCTTCTGGCCTAGGACATGTAATGGTGGAGCAGGGATATTTTGTATTCTCTATTTGGAACAAGGGAGGGGGGTGTCTTCACCTCCGTCCCATTCTGAGGTGACAGCTCACAACTGATGTTCAGGGCAGCTCCATGAAGCTGAGAAGAGCACACTGCTCCCAAACTCCAAAGCCAGGCTAAGACTTCCCTAACCTGCACATCTCCCTGCTTCAACTCCAGTCCAAAGTTTTGCTGTTAGTACCTCCAGTTGGGCTTTTTCCTGATTCACCTCCCATTGCCAATCCCTTTTTTAAAGGAAGATCCCTGGATCTCAGTGTGCGGAAGAGCCTCCTGCTCTTCAAACAGGGAAAAAGAATGCTCCTGTGCTCCCTAAACCTCTGCTCTTGTCAGTCCCTGACAGTTGTCACCTCTGTACTCACAGAAACCTCTCCCTAACTGAACAGCCCCTTACACCTCACTGCACATCAGGCACGTGTGCCTCAGTCCATATGGGAACCAGTCCTGGATACAGCACAAGCATCCACATGCTTCTGATGAAAGCAAGGGTGTGACAGGATGCTGGCAGGAGCTCAAGGCCTACCCTGACAAGGAATTAAGGGTGCAGTAGGAAAGCACCCCCAGGCTGGAAAAGTGCTTCTAGATCCCAGTTTAGCCAAAACCAGAGCCTCTCCCCCACGTGCATTTTACCTGCCCAAGCATCAGGAATGTAGTCCTTGATCTCCAGGTACACGAACAGGGAGGGCATGGTGAGGGGCATGTTGCTCTCACTGCGGAGACAGATGTGGTGATAGCCTGAGAACAGAGAGCACAAGAGGTGAGCTGACAACCCCTGCTTGGCTGGGTGTTCCAGAAGAAAACCAGGAGGGCATCATGAACAGATTATGGAATTAAGCCGAGGTTGTACTGGGATGAATAGGAAGGCTCCACTGCCTACAGGAATGGAGATTAAGTAGCAAAATATGCAGATCATAGAATCACAGCCTAGTTTGGGGGTGGAAGGGACCTTAAGATCATCCAGCTCCAACCCCTGCCCCGGGCAGGGACACCTTCCACTAGAGCAGGTTGCTCCAAGCCCCTGTGTCCAACCTGGCCTTGAACACTGCCAGGGATGGGGCAGCCACAGCTTCTCTGGGCACCCTGTGCCAGTGCCTCAGCACCCTCACAGGGAAAAGCTTCTGCCTTAGATCTAACCTGAACTGTTAGATAAGAAAAGATGTCTGTAGCTTCTTTTCAGCCTCCAGTGGATGGGTCTTGAGGGCAGAAAAGCTGAAGGAATTCCCACAAAACTTACCTGAGTGCACTGCAATGACAGGAATGACACGGTGACCAATGAACTTCCCTCCTTCCTCCCAGGCCACAATTTTGAGAGACGCCAACTCAGGCATCATGATCTAAGGAAAAAACAGAGGAAGACACCAGTGTCCTCGCCTCTACCTCTAACAGCATATTAGCTTCACTAGGTAGAACTTTACTCTCTCCTCCTTCCAGCAAACCAATGCCATCCATCCAGGCTGTAGTTTATCACAGACATAAGTAAATTCTCAAAAATTAGAATCATGGAATCAACCAGGTTGGAAAAGCCCTTTAAATTCATCCAGTCCACCCCTTCCCAGCACTGCCAAGGCCACCACTAACCCCTGGCACTGAGGCCTCGGCTCCACGGGCTGTGAACACTTGCAGGGACGGTGACTCCAGCCCTGCCCTGGGCAGCCTGTTCCAATGCCTGAGCACCCTCTGGGCAAGGAATTGTTCCTCAGCTCCAGCTAAACCTGCCCTGGGGCAGCTTGAGGCCGTTTCCTCTTGTCCCATCCCTTGTTCCCTGGGAGCAGAGACCAGCCCCCTCCTGGCTCCATCCTCCTGTCAGGCAGTTGCAGAGAGTGATAAGGTCCCCCCTGAGCCTTCTCTTCTCCACACTAAACAACCCCAAACTCCACAAAACATGGCTTCCCAGAGGAGAGGCTGCTCAGGATCACAGGAAGGCAGTTCACCTAAAGAAAAAAAGGACAACAAACCCTCCAAACCACAGCTTCCAGGAAGCAATTCACCAGGGAAGGGAATGAACTCAGAAGGCTAATTTGGCAAACATGGAAACTTTGCCATAAGGGCTCCCTCCTCCCCCATTCTGACATAACATAAACTAAAGATTATTCTGCCAGAACTGAAGCCTGAGGAGTGTTTCCTGAAATGAGGATAATATTTATCTACCACATCTCAACAGGCTGCAAATATCTGCTGCTATTTCAGTGTGCTCAACAGAGATGAATCCTGTAACACGTGTTTTGCCTTTGGGACTTACTGCGGAAAGGCCAAACATTACTATCACCTTTGGCTTAACTTCCCCATGCCCTGCAGATGGATTAGTGACCATGGAATTGTTGTGACCATTAGTGACCATGGAAATCCTGGCACCACTGAGAACCTCCCGCTGGTCCCGTCACTTCCCCAGTTCTGCTGTTTCCCATTTACAGTTTAACCACATTCAGTTCCTGGTGCTCGATCAGTCAACTCAGCCTGAAGTGCACCACAAACAGGAGACTTCTGGTGCCTGTGAGTTCCAGGAATGCTCCCAGTAAGCCCTTCTCTGTTCAGGGGAACAGTGATGGGAAGTTGGTTTGGGTACTGTTGTTTGGATATGATGTGAGAAAGCAACACCTAATGCTTTGTGTATCTAGAGCCAGGTTGTCCCTCCTGTTGTCACTGAGCTCTCAAGAGGCAGCACTTGTGTCCAACAGGATCTTTAGGGATTCTCTGTCTAAATTCCTACAACTGTTGTTACCTTTT
Source organism: Nestor notabilis (assembly GCF_000696875.1). Taxonomy (NCBI): domain Eukaryota; kingdom Metazoa; phylum Chordata; class Aves; order Psittaciformes; family Psittacidae; genus Nestor; species Nestor notabilis. The sequence continues at coordinate 63,045 of NW_009933551.1, forward strand.
CGAAAACAAAAGCCTCCTCTTTCCACACGGGGTTAATGGAGTTGGCCGTGGAGGCCAGTTTGGTTCTGTATTTGCGCTTTGTGTCCCTTGGCAACCCAAAGAGCTCCACTTCCACGTATGTCTTCACGCTGCGGTCGGAGAGGAACTGACCAGAGAGTATCTACAATGAGCAGAAACACAATGAGCAGCTGCTCAAGAGAACAGAAGAGCCCACCCACACCTGCACCCCAGGGTCACCCTCCCACTCCAAAACACCTTTCCTGCGGCAGCTTCCAATCCACAACAGGCTTTTCTTTTACCTCCACCCATGTTTCTTGCTTCAGCACTTCCTCCTCCCTCCCATGACCACAGCTTTGGCTTCTGCTGTGGAGCAGATGCTAATTTTCCATTTTCATGCGATTATGATTAATTGGAAGCAGTGAAAAGCCTGGGGGTTGCCATGGAAACACTCTCCCACAGGACTCCCCAGGTTCATTTGCCACTAAGAACCCTACTGGGTACTAAATAGTGGGGATGGAGATGCCAGTTGTGTTCGTGGTGCCAGGGACTGGCTGAGGGGCAGAGCAGCCCATGGTCTGTACTTGCCGTGACTGAGAGGGTACTGGCCACCACCACGTCAATGCGGTCCACGGAGAAGGGGTCAAACTGCTTGTCTGGCCGCCGCATGAACTCATGCTTGAGCAGATACCCACACTGGCCATTGAACTCAAACAGAGCCATGTTCTGCTGCATGGGGACATCTGAAACACAGAGGAACACAGTGGGAGGCATCTCTGTGGGACCTCCTCAGGCACTTCTGCACTACGAGCGAGCTGAAGGATGCTGTTACAGCCCCTGCGAGCCAAAGGCTCCCAAAGCCATTCCAGAAACTAATTAAAGCCTCTCAGCACCCTACTGGGAAAGATATTACAGCAGCTGCTGTAAGAAAGGTGAGTACTTTGCTTATGACTGCAACAGGAGTCTTGGGCAGAACTAAATTAAAGCCTCCTCTGAAGTACCCACTATTTTTGGTGTGAAATAAACAGTTGTCTGAGCCCGTCTGCTCCTTCCTGTGCTCGTTCTGGGCTTCCTCTCAGTCCATCTTCTCCTCTGCCACTTCTCCTGAGAACGCTGTCTAGTGGTTTCTGTGCCCATCTTCAATATAATACCCTCTTCATAACCAGTCTCCCACCTTCTCCCTTTTAAAGTTGCTTCTTTTTTTCTCCTACTGACCCTACAGCTCGTCTCCTACTCTCTCTATGCTTAAGACACTCCTCTGAGAAAGAAAGAGGGATAAAGAATGGCTTTCTCTGGAGGATTTTTTCTCTTCTTATGCTGGTTGTGCAGCAAGGTAAGGCCCTTCTTCCCTGTTCAGGTCAAAATACTGGAAACAATAGCACAGAGAGGCCAGCCCTGGAGGCAGATGGAGCTCTGCCTTGCAAAAGAGGAAGCAGCTCAGGGAAGTGGGAGCTTCTGGTGGATTTGTGCACAGTATTTCATCTGACACCACGTTACAGGACAGCCAGAGAAGGTACCCAGCACTGGGTGACAGCAAATCCCTATCTGTGTGTATGCACAAGTGTGAAGAACCAGGTTTGTGCTGGGCCTAGAAAAGTGCTTTTGGTCTGTGGGAGATGGATTCAAAGACAGGCACCACTGGGAGAAGGCACATGGAATAAACACATGCAGGGAAAGCCCAGCAAAGGAAGAGCCAGTGAACACGAGCACAGAGCCTCACCCCCTCAGGGGCTGGGGGCAATGTCACACTCACCCATGGTCTGGAAGTTGAGTGCCACCATCTGACAGCCGACGTTCCAGAACATCTGGGGCATGTAATTGGAGGAGTCCATCCGGGTGCCTTTGGGATAGATCCGGCTCATCTGCCGCTTGTTGTATCTAGAGGGGCTCAATTGGAAACAAGCCCGAGCCCTCCGTGTGCACCCTGGGGCTACCTCATGTATCCAGACTATGAAAAGTGTCTAAGTTCTGCTACCAAATGCTCAGAGCCTTCCAGACAAGAAGTGAGGGAGGCCTTGGCAGCAACACGCTCCTCTCCCATACCCTTTCCACAAGCATCTGGCAGCCACAGTGTACATTACAGCTGGACGCATCCTGTCAAGAACCTCTCTGGACAGGCTCCAAGCCAAAGATCCCACCTGCACACTTTATACCTCTGATGAAGAGTTTACCAGGTGCTGAAACCAGAAACCAGTTGAGATGCCTCAGCCTTACCCAAGTTTCAGATTAGCTCTCACACTCCATACCACCAGCTACTCCAGACAAAGGTTGCTAAAAGGATACTCCACAAACTGCACAGGGAACTTAGTCAGCAGATCATAAGCCTTCAGCTCCGTGAAGGATGAGATGACATAACTCCGGTTCTTCTCTGGAAACAGGAGATCAGACAGCATGGAGGAGAAAGGCATTCCCAGCCCCTTCCCATGTGTGGGGATCGATGGACCCAAGAAGTCCTCATCCTGCTCACTCCCACCTTCTACCAGGTACCATTTGCTATCAAGGGAACTTCACTTCCCCTGGTCTGTTAAAAAGGGACTGAAGAATAGGTGATAAAAGGTGACAGTGCTTGTGCAGGACAGGATGGGATCCCAAAGCTTATCTGGCAATCACTGTGCCCATCTCTGTCTGGATGTCAGTGACATTTAGAGAATAGCTCCTGCCTGGACTTACAGTTCCAAGTGAAGCCAAATATTCAAAGCTCTTTATTTTGTCAGGTTTCCCTCTCTTCACTCCCCTATTTTTTTCCTTTCCCTTTTCTTTCTTCCATCAATCAAAACAGCTCACTCAAAGCTGGATCCAAATGTGGGAAGTGTTCAGAGGAACCCATTCTGTGCACAGAAACTGAGTGCATTTTCAGTGTTTCAGATGCTTCTGCGTCCAATCCCCACAGAAGAGGAAGGCCAGGCACATACATTAAGAAAAGCTGGCTCAATCCTGCCCTCAGAAGCACCAAAGCAAGCCCAGAGATGTCACTGGCCTCTATGCTGCTCCTTTTCATCCTCACTTGTATAACTTACTACAGGGAAGAGGGCAAAGGGAAGTGTTTGAGACCATGCACATGTTGAGGGAGAGAGCAAATACAACAGAAAATGGGTGAAGGCAAGTCCCAAAGGCAGGTGGAACAGCAGCATGTGCAAGCACTGCTCCCCTGATGGAATGGAGATAACTTGGGAGTCTGCAAGGATTCAGTCTGACTTACGGGCAGAGACTTCAAAGGAGTCGAATTTGATGGGCTGGATGTAGTTGACTAGGCTGGACATTTCCTCATAGGCTGTCACTTCCAAACCAGCAGTGCCCTGAGGAGAAAACAACATCCCAGAGAAGGCAGATGAAGAGATCTTGCCTGGAGGTGAAACGAACCCCACCTGGGCTTCACAGGCAGCCCCAGTGGCTGCCCTGACCACAGCACCAGTTGCTTTGCCTTCCTGGTCCTGCAGTTACACTGTGAGCAGCACAGCCAGGGCACACAGGTAGCATGCCAAAACCTGAGACTGAGGCATACTGAGAGGCATCAGTCAGTGTGTGAGAAGCCCAGGACCTCCTTAGCCTCCCAAAGCACCAAGTGTGGGACAAAGAGAGATGTTATTTTCCCTCCTCTCTCAGTGGCCCCAGGGAGATGGAAATGAGTTTTTACTCAAGGGATGCTGATCTCCTTCCCCTTCAGCAGCAGCACTTCAGGTTTCAGTAACAACTTATCAGACTAAGGCTGAGCCTCTCCAAACACCCTGAAGGCAAATGACTACCTCCAAATCATGCAGAGTATCAGAGTCAGAAATAACTCTTCTGTCATACTCCCTGTGCTTGCATTGTAATTTCTCTTCTTCAGTTTCTCCTGCAAAAGTCTTCTTGCATGAAGGAAGGAATTGATCATAGCACAGTTCATTCTCCTTCACATTTTGGGTTCATCCCTATTCAGTTCCTATAAAGACAAGCTGAGAGGGCTGGACTGGTTCAGCCTGGAGGAAGCTCCAGGGAGACCTTAGAGCAGCTCCAGTGCCTAAAGGGGCTCCAGGAAACCTGGAGAGGGGCTTTGGACAAGGGATGGAGGGACAGGACAAGGGGAATGGCTTGAACCTGCCAGAGGGGAGATTGAGATGAGCTCTGGGGCAGAAGCTCTTCCCTGGGAGGGTGCTGAGGCGCTGGCACAGGGTGCCCAGAGAAGCTGTGGCTGCCCCATCCCTGGCAGTGTTCAAGGCCAGGTTGGACACAGGGGCTTGGAGCAACCTGCTCTAGTGGAAGGTGTCCCTGCCCGGGGCAGGGGTTGGAGCTGGAGGAGCTTTAAGGTCCCTTCCAACACAAACTAGGCTGGGATTCTATAGATATGGTGAGGCTCTAGAGAAAACTGGAGGCCAGAAAAAGACCCAAACAAAACCCAGAAAAGGGCCAGACACACCGTGACAGTACCTCATCTGACTGCATCTTTTTAATTTCCTCCTCATCCAGGTTTCCGAGATGTTCATCCTCTTCCTCTGGCTCCTCTTCAGCCACATCACCTGCCCAGACTAAGCACACACAGCCCACATCAGTAGCACCCATGGGTAGCACACTGAGACAAGACACTGCAGATTGCTGGGCTGCAAACCCTCACAGTCAAGTCACCAGGAGCAGTAAGTGGAAGAATCATGGACTTCATGTGCTCCTACCATGACAGGGACTGAAAATTCAGTTCTACCACAAGTACCCTGAGCCCAAGAGGTGACAGGCTTGAGGACGGGAGGAGAGTGGGGCTGAAGGCTCTATAAACCTTCAAGAACCTCATGGTGAAGAACTAGGCCCTGGTGAATTTGTGGTTATCAGAAAGCTACAAGCAGTAAAAGCTGCTTCCCTTCCATCAAACCAGTGTCTATCAATGAATTACTCATGGAGCCATATGGCTCAGAGTAGGCAGAAGAGCTGACTGATGAGCAGGGCACAAGTGGGTTGTCTATTTTGGTTGGAATGAAGTGTTTGAAAATATTCTGAGGATTTAATTTCTCTTCCAAGCTTATGCTGCTTCTTGAGATAACTGAATTAATGACTAGCACTGGCTTGCCTCAAGCTAGTGTTGGTGATTTGGAAGGTCTCCAGTGGGCCAGACTTGCTCATCTAGCTGTACTAGTCCCCTTCAGACATACCAGTATCTTCAGCATCCACAGGGGTTGGCAGCTCAATGATTTCTGGTTCCACATTCCTCCCTTTCTTCAAAGAGTTCTGCCTCTTCCCAGATATAGATTGGTTCTTTTTGTTCTTAATCAAGATTTTCCCTAAGAGATCCTTAGGACTTGGCAGAGGAACTCCTGGCTTCAGCTGCAACACATCAACTTTCATCACAAAGAGTTCAAACACTCATCTCTCCTATCCCAGTACCATTCCTATGGCCATTTACTGGTGCATGGACACATCTCTCACCCACTGTATACTTTAATTTCTCCATCCATTCCACTATATGCAGATTTGGTTTAAGACTTCACCTTTTATTTCAGAGCAGCATTTTGTACCTCTCACATTTGCTGCCTGTACATCCCAGCCTGTTCCCAGCCACCTATCCTGCATCACAGCTAAAAAAACCCATCTACATGGCCTGAAGCATCCACACACCTTTGGCTTTCACACGCCACCTACTTCTCTCATTATCCCAGAGCCTCAGCCCTGGATCAGCACTCAGGCCATATTTAAACCCTCTGCCTGCAGCAGGTCTGAAAATGATCCCAGAGGAGGTGGCTCAAGACAAGGACGTGTGACTCAGGCTGTGCTTCCAGACACACACTCCCTCTACAGACAGCAGCAGGCCTAGTACCAGGTCAGCCAATACCCTGAACTGCTTCTCTCCCATTTCTCCCTATTGCCTGGATGAGGACATGGGTCTGGGCAGTAACTGCTGCTTTGCTCGCTGCTTCTTTTCAGTAACTCTTTTGAGCTCAGTGCTTTAAAACACAGGCACTGACTGTTATTTGTAAATCCGTGAGCATTCATGAGGCAGCTGGAGCAGCAACGGGCATGGGGACCACCAGAGATGTCACCATGTCCACAAAAATAGATGTAGTACAAGTAAGCTGACCACCAGGGTCAAGCAGGTGAGGACATTTACTCAGCTATTCTGAGCACAAAGCTGTGTGTGTCTCTGCCCTGCCTGTCTGTGCCTGGAACAGAATATTTCCAGGGTGGAAGTAGGAAGTGAGAAGCATTGGTAGGAAGAGCCTGAAATGCTGCTAAGCCTTTGTTCCTGTCTATTTCCAAAGCAAGTGCTGGCAGAGCTGAAACAGTACCATGTATTGAAACACACGTGGTACAACTTGGCTACCTAGAGCCCAGTTTCCTAAGCCCTGAAGACACAAGAGAGTTAAATAAGCGCAGAGCCAGCAAGTGCTTAGGAAAACCTCTGTGACTGAGAGGTCTTCCACCCATTTGCTGTGTTGCTCATCCCTATGAACCAGGTTTATTTGTCCATGGCATCATCTCTTTCACTGTCATTGTCCACTCTCTCAGCACCAGGGGTGACTGACTCTTTCAGAAAGACCTCTCCACTAAAGCTCCTTCCCCAGCTTCACTTACTGGGAATTTTTCCAGTGGCTCTGTCAGCAGCATATCTCCAAATATAGTTCTGCAGTACTCAGCCATCTTCGCCTGCTGCTTGGGCCTAGTGAACAAAGAGACCAAGCCGGAGTGACCAGGAAAACCGATGCCCAAATCCAGAGCTTAACATGAACAACCATCCCGAGATCCATGTACTCTACCCAGAAAACCATCTCTTGCCCTCACTCAGACAGCTATGCAGACCTTGAAGTCCCTACCCAGGCTGACTCCCATTTGTCCATACTCTGCCATCCCAAGCTAAAAGGCTGCACAAGTGTGGTCACTCTGGCTCTACAGCTTCTGGCTCATCTTTCAGCTCTGACCCACCTCCAGTTGCTTCAGATCTCAGGCACTCACAAACCCAGCAGCTCTTGCCTGCACACCTTCTGCTCTGGACAACAAGAACACAATTCTCCCAGTCACTAGATACTCACGAGTCCACGTGGTTCTCAAAGGACAGGATGACAGGATAGAGAGACGTTTTAAAAGCACTTTCTGCAATGGCCTCGATGGCATCCTAAATGAGAGGCAATGGGCAGAGAAAAGATGAGCACTGGTTAGTAACAGAGACATGCAGCTGAGCTCCCACTGAACAGACTCCAAACTGATCACTGTCAGGAGCTTCTCTTTAAGGTAACTAAACTCCTGGTAAGAAGGTGAGAAGTGTCTGTTTCATACCCGCCTGGATTCCAGTTCCAGAGGACACAACATGAGCTGAACTCAACAGTTTGCATAGAAAATGAAGGTGAAGAGGTAGGAATATGAGTTTATAGTTCAATGTACACATAAACAAATGTGAAAGCATCTTGCTAGAGTGACAAGCCACTGCTACATGCACTTTGAATTGATAGAGAAAGGTGCATGCAGCCCCAGACCAAAATGCTTCAAACCCTGTTTAAACTTACCTCTGAACCTGCCCCGTTTTCTATCATATCACCCACTTATAAAATCCTTCTGTCTAGCAGAGAGAAAACCGGGATGTTCATAACCAGCAGTGCCGACGTTCCAAACGCAAACACCATGGAAACCTTCCCAGCATTAATGGTGTAAGAAAAAATAACCATATTTTCCCTGTTAAACTGCCACAAACTTTCCACTATTTTCTTTCCTGCTGCTGCCTAATTGACATGGTGAAAAGTCCCATTTGCTCCTCTGCAATTATGGTCCCTTGCTCCTCCCCAAATCCTGGCTGATCTTAGCAGTGAGGGAGTCTTAGCACTGCCACAGCTGCTCCATGGACCACTTGGACTCTGTCACAGAACCCTGCAAGGTTCAGAGGAGGAGAAGCTACAGAAAAAGCTACTAAAAGGCCAGAGGCAACATTAGAAAAGAGGAGGTGGGGGAAGGATCCCCATGTTATGTAAAACTAATCCCTGGGCACATGCTGTGTTAACAGGTTCTCATTTCCTGGAGGTACAATCACACACTGCAGCAGAACTCTGCAATTACAGCACCTCCAGCTGTCATTATGTCTCCTACCTGCAGTGAGCTGCTGTGCAAAGAGCAGCAGTGCTGCTGCAGGATGTGGGGGATTGCTGACAGGGAGTGTGACAATAGCTCACATCTTAAAGCTGGGTTTGGGTTTTTTCCCCCACAAATATTTTAGTAATTGGAAAGTGGGGGAAGAAATGGAACAAGAATAAATAGCTTTATAAAGAATGTGAATTGCCTCTGCCTGTTGGCAGCTGCTGAGGAAAGGAGTGCAGGGAAAATCAGTGTGATGCATTGCTTTATAACCCACAAGCTGTTTGTAACTTCTGCGTTAAATGCTCTGTGTTCCCAAGGGAGAAGCAGGCTTTGCACTGTGCTACTGAAGCCTGGGAGCTGGATCCTGAGGGAAGCCACCTGTCCAGCTGCTCCACTGAGCACATTCCACACACACCTGTAATGAGGAGGTACCTGAAAGGTGCTCCTGCAACGCACCACCACGAGGGGCTCTAAGCCACAGAAACTGCTGCTCACCAGGTAGAAATAAACTCATTTTAACCATTTGTTTTCTAAAACACCACTTGTTTCTCTGATGTGCATCTATCCATAACGCACCTTCCTGTCCATACATCACCTCACTGCATAGTCCTGTGCACGCAGGCACATCTACTCGACCACCTCTCCATCACTACTACCTGTCTGCCTGCCTTTCTCTCATTCATTCATCTTCATCCCGCAACCTCTCTTCTAGTCCTCCTACACCAAAAACTTACACACACTCCAACCTATTGCATGTTTGTTCATCTTTCATTCGCTTGTCAGCTTGCCATCAGTCTTTTCCTCCCAAGCATCTTTGCCCCCAGCCAACCCATTTGACAGCTCCCTCAGCAGCCTCCTCAAGCAGAGATCAGTCTAAACTCGAGCAGGGGAAGCATCGATGGAGCAAACTCTTTCGGTACCTTGAAGAGGATCTCGGTTGTCATGGTGAAGCCGTGGGTGATGATGGGCTCCTCCTCCGGGGGGCGGCCCTTCCAGCAGTCCAGCTCCACGCAGCGGCAGCCGCTCAGCAGCGTCTGCCGGTACATCTCAGGAGAGGAGATGCCAGAGAACTGACCAGCTGGAGGAGGGAGGCTCAGCATCAGGTACTCACCTGCGACACCTGCTGCATCAACAGGAGCAACAGAAACCTCTGCTGCCCTTCAGCACGTGGATGGGGCAGACTGACAAGGTGTTCTCACAGGGTGACATTTCTTCTTACACAGCATTTAAGTGCCAAGCCCCTCAGTGCATTGCAGCCCTCAAGCCCTCCAAACTACCAGACACACATCTGCCCAACTGACTGTCAGTACCATCCCTCCATCCCAGCGGTGGTCCACACATGTGGGAGCCGAGGCAGCCTCTGGAACTGCCCATACCTGTTAAATATGTGTTGTGGGATGAGTTGATGAAGTAGTGTGAGAGCGGCTGGGTCATGTCCTGGTACAGCAATAATTTGTCTAGTGCTATCACGTTGTTCTCAGGGCCACAGAGGAACCAGACCATCCCCTCTGGAGACAGCTGCCCTACATGGGAGACAGTTAAAAGTACTGAAACAAAGTGCTGCTGGCAGCTCCTCACCAGTGCATTGCAACACTGGGACTCGTGAGAACCAGGCCGCTTGCTCCCATGGAAAGTCAGGGTAGCAGAAGGTGTAAGACCCTCTGCTCTTTTCCTACTTCCTCTAGAGCCAGGCTCGGGGGCTAAATAAGACTCACCTCTCTGAATGTTAATCCCACTGGGCTCATACTTCTCTATGAGGCTCTGCACCTGCTCGGGTTTGGCTGGTGGGAAAAGGATGTCATTGAGGCGAGAGTCTCGCTGCTTCTTGTTGATGAACTTCGCCAAGTGCTCTTTGGTCATGTAGGGCTTTGCTTTTAAATGGCTGCAGTGAGAGAATGACAGAGGAGCAGAGGTAAGGCCTGTGTATTACCCAGGAAACCCATTCACAGAGGGGAGACTGGTCCTCCCCCAGGCCAGCAATGGGTGTCCTCATCACTAGGCTCACAGGTTTCTCTTCTGTCTACATTTCTTCCTGTAAGTGATGCTTCCCACTGCTGTGGCCTTTCCTCTTCCTCACCAATTCAGTGCTGTGAAGAGCTTGTACTGAGGGGTGCACAAAGCTTATTTTGAGCCACTGACTCAAACTCAAAAGGGATTTGAACTTCAGTTTTGTGACCTGGTTTCGTGTCCTTTTAAGGCCTGAGACCAGACAAACCACAGAGCATTAAACCTCCTCATCCCTCCTTTTCCCAATCTTTTGCCACAAGAGATGAGGTTCTCTGCTATGGCTTGAGGGAAACTTACTGTGAGGTAAATATCTCATCAATCTCAGGCCGTGGACACAGATTCATGAGGAATGTTTTATACACGGTCTCAGGGAAGTCCTCTGGGTTGATGGCATCATTCTGAGAATGCAACGAAGACAAGTCAGTACCACAAACCATCATCTCACCTCTCCGTTTACACCCACAGCCCAGAACTTGTTTGTGATGATGCAAGTAAGTGAGTGGAATGTCTGGCAAGGTGTTCAGGGAAGAACAGATGGAGTGGAGAAGCACCACGATGCCCTAGTTCCAAACAGTTACTTAGAATCGTAGAATCAACTAGGTTGGAAAAGACCTTTAAGATCATAAAGTCCAACCACTTAAACTGTCCCTCGGTGCCTCTTGTGTGAGGGTATAAAGCTAAAGCTTGATGCAATGGCAGGAGCTGTCAGAGGCCTGTGGACTGTACTCTGTGGTTGGTAGAAATACCAAGATTAACCATCAGATTTGTTGTTCAAAGAGCAGACAGTGCAACAGGCTGAAGGGAATGTGCTGCTGCTTGTGCCCTACAGGGCAAGGGATGGAGTCCCAAGTGTTACTGCAACACAAGCAGCAAGAATTGATTCTAGCAGGCCTGAAGCTAAGGCATGGCAGCTAGGGGGAAGGAAAAGGTTTCACAGCAACTAAGAGCACCTGGGCTGTTAGGTGAGCAAGAGCACCACAGTCAGGGCAGCCAAAAAGATTACTGTCAAACTAGTGAGGCCTGTGGCTACTGAGCAAAACCCTTACCTTGCCCTTTGGAAGATGACAGGCACTTAATGCTGCTTCCACCCTCTTCCTGTCTGCAGGAAACATCTGAAAAATACTGAGCACACAGGGGAAAAGAAATCACCAGAGTGCAGCAGGAGTCAGAAGAGTCTGGGTGTGGGTGCTGGGGGCTGCAGCCAGAGCACAAGACCCGCTGGCACAGTGAAGGAGACTGACAGAAGGCTGTAAACATGACTCCAAGGGGTAACTGAGATACCAAGACTTAGAAACCTAGAGGGGATTTTCTGATTGCTGCCTTAACACAGAAGTCTCACATTTCTGCTATGGACTCTGTGAGGGCCCTGTCAATAACCTGCATCAGCTTACTCCTGTCATTGTCCTTCCCCTGACCCTCTTGGAGGTGTCTCTGTGGCAGCAAAGCCTTGTGTCACAAATTCCATAGGACAATTCCCCCCACAAGACACTATCCCATGTGGTAGCTGGCGTTAGCAGGGAATAACTCTGTAGTCAAGACAACATTCAAAACAAGCAAATGTGGTGTGTGTTTGCTGCTTTGAAAGAAGGCAACATTTTCTGGAACCAAAGGATTTCCATGAATTCAAGGAACAAAGCCATTACACAGGCAAAGAAGCTGGTGTGCTGCACGATGGAAGCACTGAAGTCTGCTGTGCGAAACCAAAGCTCACCTCCAAGTTAGGAAGCTGGATCCCGCAGGGCAGAAAGCACTTGGTCAAGGCTGCAGCTTAAAGCACTCTGCTGCACTCTGGAACTAACAACTGCACTCACCCTGCTTTCAGAATACCCCAGTCAGCAGCTCTGAGCCTCCTCAGGGATAAACGTGGATGGCAGCTCCATCAGCTCCTGGCACCACAGGTGCTCCCAGGCAGAAAGGGGAACAAAAAGTGCCCAGTGTGCCAGGTGGGGAAGTGTTCTGGTGCAGCAGGCTTATGCAAACTCAGGGCACATCAGTTCCCTTTGCAAGGCAAAACTGCAGCACCCTTGTTATGATTCAAAAGGGATTTAAATGTCTAAAGGCAGATGCTCAGTGGAATTTTCAGAGGGATTCAGACATGGAGCTTTGAAAGCCTCACATACACCTGCACCTGGAGAAAGGGAATGGGTTTATACATCTGGCTCTTAACGTGCACTATTTAATGGTATTATGCTTTACACAGTGGAGCATTTTACCACTCTGCAGGACAGACAGAGCAGGGCATTGCAGAGAGGTACAGCCTGTTCCAGATATTTTTCTCTAGCCTGTTTCAGAAGAATAAGCTGTTTTGTCTCTGCAGTAATGCCACCTTGCTTGCATTTAGAGCAATTCAAAGCACTCTTCCCTAGTGTGAGTTATTAAAACCCTATCCATTTTTAAAAGCCCTTTGATGAATACTCTGGTTTCTGCTGGTTGGTAGTTTCCAAAGCAAACAACAAAAAAAGTGTGTTGTTGAGTAAGGCTCAACGAGCCAGGAGCCCATTGAGCCACCACAGGCTTCGTCTAGAACCATTATGCAGTGTAACACACAGCAGGGAGTGTATCTATTACAGGTGATTAGTGCTTGCCTCTTGTGACACAGCAGAAACTAGAAGCAGTGGTTCAAAGCTTCCCAGTGAATACCCACTATCTGCAGGTCCTTCTTCTTACAACAAGAGATAATGTATGTGCCCAAAGGGAATTCAAGGTGGCACTGCAGCCTTGGGTCACCCTCTGAGCTGAATCAATGTGGGGGAGCCACAGCATCAGCCATGGCACAAAACCAGTTATAGATTCATGCCATGCAGTGCAGGGGGAAAATAACAGGCTGGTGTCTGCAGCCTTGGCTTACTGGAATGGGAGCCCTACCTTGATGCACAAGGCTAACCCTGGAGATGGGGAAGGGCAAATCCCCACTGTTCCATAGGTGAACCAGCACTAACAGTGGCCCAGAGCTCTGCTCTCAAAGGCTTTACACCCAGAGTAAAGACCGAGGAATTGCACCAGTGGCAAATGGCTGCGGAGATCATACAAGGAGAAAGGAGCCAAGCGAAAGCAAGGGACCCTTATGTCAGGTTAGCTGGGGGTGGGGTCAAGCAAAAAGTTCTCCAAATTTTCCTTATGTGAAAGGTAAAGCGAATCCTACACCTCAGGCACCTTTCAGCTCAGGTTTGCAAATCAAACTGTGTTCAGAAAGTCACCGAAATTGCTTGGGTTTGTTGACTATTTCTTGGCAACAGCCAGGAAATGAAATCCATGGCTGGTTAAGGCCACAAAACGTCTCCTTTCCAGACCCAAATTATGTCCCAGGCTCTCCCCTGGGAGGAACCTTGGTGCAGCAGAGTCCTTTCATGGCCTGAATTCAGAAGGAATGACTGCTACCTCTTAGGTGTAGAAAGAGCAGGCAGGTGAAGCCACTGGGCAACCATCCTCTTAGCAGCTGCTCTGCCTTTAGTCTGACTGGACACACAATGAAACATTATATGTACTTACTTCCTGACAGGAATCTTCCCCTCTGCATTAAGCTGCATCTTCAGCTTCACCAGGCTGTGAAAAAAGAAAGAGAATGCACTTGTATAATCTCAGATCTCCTATTAAGTAAGGAGAAAGAAAAACCATGCAGTTGGGAAAACAAGCTGAACAGTTAACAGAATCAGGGTCCTATCAGCTCAACCTCAGACAGAACCTGTTCCTGTTTCTTGGAAAGGAGAAACAGGCAAATTATAAGAGCTTAGATATCAGAAAGATTCCTCTGAAACATAAGATATAGATACGAGATAACAGTATCTCCTATTATTTAGCATTCCTCAGTGGGCCCAGGCTGCCAAGCAAACAGTATTAGAGAGCAAAGAGAGGCAGCACTCTCTTGGGGTGAGTGCTGTGACTGTGCAGGGAGACACGTTTGAGGCACAGAAGTTCAGTTTCTCCCATCCCACACGTGTTTGGCTCAAGTCCTGTGCCAGCCACATGTCCTGCAGCACATGGCCCAACTACGAGCCCCTGCCTGTGCCCTGGGGCTCCTGAGCTGACACAGAACTTGTTTTGGAGGCTGCCAGAGGAGCTGGGTGCTAAAAGCACCTTATCATTCTAGTACAGACAGGAAGGGCAGTACATGAATGTGTCAGAGACCAGTGTTTGTCAGAAATCACTTACATTTTCTCTAGGAAGGTGTACCGAGAGGCGTTGTACGTCAAGGGGTTCCGAACAATGGCCATAATATCCTCAGCCCAGCTCTGGAACAAACACACACACAGGGCAGAGGCACTTGGACACTATGGAACTGCACCAAGAAGTACACAGCAACAAGCACGGAAAGGGCATAGAATCCCAGACTGGTTTGGGTTGAAGGGACCTTAAAGCTCCTCCAGCTCCAACCCCTGCCCTGGGCAGGGACACCTTCCACTAGAGCAGGTTGCTCCAAGCCCCTGTGTCCAACATGGCCTTGAACACTGCCAGGGATGGGGCAGCCACAGCTTCTCTGGGCACCCTGCGCTCAGCACCCCATAGTAAAAAACTTCTTTGTTTCCCCACTAAATCTACCCTTTTTCAGTTTAAAGCCATTCCCCCTTGGCCTGTCACTATGGATCTTGGTAAAAAGGCCTGTCCTGACACTGCTGGGCTCCAGATCCCAACAACCATGCCCTGGGCTTGGCTCTATCGCCTTTCTACTGCCTATATATACTAGCAGCTAAAACTTCTCCACTGAATCTTCTCTGCTCTATTTAGCCATACAAAGCAAAATGATGTAACAAATGTCTTCTCCTGGTCCTTCCCCATGCAGGACAGAAGTTTCTAGAACTATGGAGGTACATCTTACTGGAACATAAACCTGCTTGTTTAATACCTTGCCAGTTACACTGACAGGGTTCAGGTTCCCCGTTTTCCCCTCTCCTTTCCTGCTCCCCACTTAATGCCCCAATCTTTAGTGTTTCCCAGTGCTTCCTTGCTCCCAGGACCCGTTACCTTTCCAACATTCTCCTTGTAGGACACAAAGTTATGGAACGTGAGGTCAACCATGTCAGGGCCAGATACAATCGTCAGAGTCTTAAGCAGGAAGGTGCTGTGAGGGTAATCCAAGTTAAATACCTCCCGGAGCTTCTGGCACTGCAAAAGAAATGAAACAGATGAAGGGAGAACGAGGCAAAATGTACCTGAATAAAACAGGACCCAGCCCAAACACTGACCCAAACTCCCAGCAAACTTCTGAAAGTTGCTTAATGTAATCCTTCTTTGCTTGGCTTTCCTCATTTTCCATCTTTATTCTGGAACCCGCATCACCTGGATCCTCCAGGGAACAAGATGTTCTCACTAACATCACTGAACAAATGCGCTGTTTGGGTCTGAAATGTACAGGTTAGATACTCCCCTTAAAGAAATTCCTTCTGGAACCTCAGCCTGAACTTACAGTCAAGTCAAGAGGAGTATTTGGCTTGCTCACAGCAGAGGTGCACAACCAGGTTACTGCAAGAGCCATGTGTCAAAACACAGAAAGTCCTTTAGATCAGTGTGACACCTTTTGTTGTAACTCCACCACAGGGAAGATGTTGTTTGGGGCCTGGAAGGTCTGACCTGGTCACTGGAGAGATGGGCCCTCTCCCTCCAAGCCACATTTCTGCTGGTTGTCAGTTACCAGAAGTGGGTTTTTCCATAGCAACTGCAGCATCCTCCAGCAATGGCTCACCAGAGATTTAAGTCTAAGGCTCATCCGATTAGTGGTATTTGGATTTCATCACCATGAAAGTATTTCTAGAATCCCTTTAAATGCTGTAGCATTTTATGTGTTCCTCCACAAGGTATCACCAGGCTGAGCTGTCCTGGAGCTGTACTGATGGTCATTATTTAGCATGAAAAGATAAAATTCCCACATCCTGGAATGAGGCACAGCAATTCATTATCTAAAGCACAGGCTAAATCCACATCAAAGCAAAGAGGGAGGCTGCCAGAGCACCTGCTCCTTCCCAAACTAAGGGCAAAATTCAGGATGTGGGACTGTTGGCAGAGCAGGTCAGGCCCAGAAGCTGAACTGGAGCTGAGCTCTCGCTGTGTGCACAAACCTACTTAGACACACGGCTGAGTTCCTGCTTTGGAACAGCTTAAAACATCAGGAACACCTGAACACATCACACATTGACTTCAGCAAAAGAGGGTTTAGCCAAATGACTTTACCTTTGTGTCTGCTATAGACAGAATTTTCTCTACACTTGGACCGTAACAGCAGAAACTCCAAACCAGCAGCTTCAGGGGTTCTTACATCAACCCCATGTCACACAGAGATGCAGATATATTTTATAAGGAGTTCCACAGACCTTTCCCACTGCATTTTTCCAATGGAGCGTTTGCAATCTTAGGAAGAACAGGATGGGCTGGATTCTCACTCACGATCATCTGATTGCTGCCTCTCACTTCACGGAAGCAACTCTCCTGCGGGGTAACTAAAACCTGTCTAATCCCAGGGCATTTGGATGGAGAGAAGGGGAAAGCAGTCACCTGCCCAAAGGATTTGCCTGTTTTCTAATAGAGAATTTCTAAGATGGTTCATTCTTGCTTTGAGAGTAACTTTCCTTTGCAAGAGAGAGCAGCATCACACCCCTACACCTCCTTTCTGCACTCACAGCAACCTCTTGATGGAGCTTAACTTTTCACTACAAGTGGCAAAGTGTTCGAATTTCAACTTCAAACTTGTCTTGCAAAGCCACTCGTGTTTGTTCAGTTTCCTTACCTCTAGTGTTGTAAATGAGACCAGGCTGAGACAATAGAGAACTTGTGGTTTATGCTGAACTCATTTCCTGTATTTGTTACAGAAGGCTCCTCCCAGCCCTTCCTTCTCTGCATGCTGGTGTCTCTTGGCTCACCATGTCCCAGTGAGATGAAGATCAGAGCCTTTGCCTTTCTCTAGCTGTGCTCCACCAGCCAAACCTGACACCCATTATCTGTTGGTAACGGCTTGACAGCTCATCACCTTCTCAGAAGCTGTTGTTCATCAGCTTTGGCCTGGGCTGCTTTTTACATACCATGCCCTTTATCAGCATTAACTTATGATGCCTCCTGACACTACAGTGAAGCTGTTAGCTCCATGTCAGGAGAAGAAAACTGCAGCAGAGGAGGGATGCTCTTTCAGAGCACAAGTGTGATGGGGAAGGGCTGAGGGACCTGGGGGTTTAGTGTGGAGAAGAGAAGGCTCAGGGGGGACCTGATCGCTCTCTGCAACTACCTGACAGGAGGATGGAGCCAGGAGGGGGCTGGTCTCTGCTCCCAAGGAACAAGGGATGGGACAAGAGGAACCGGCCTCAAGCTGCCCCAGGGCACGTTTAGCTGGAGCTGAGGAACAATTCCTTGCCCAGAGGGTGCTCAGGCATTGGAACAGGCTGCCCAGGGCAGGGCTGGAGTCACCGTCCCTGCAAGTGTTCACAGCCCGTGGAGCCGAGGCCTCAGTGCCAGGGGTTAGTGGTGGCCTTGGCAGGGCTGGGAAGGGTTGGACTGGATGAGCTGAAAGGTCTTTTCCAACCTAAATGATTCTATGATTCTATGATCTTGTCAGCGATCTAAACTGGGTCATATTTTCCCAGTGACTGATTTCCTGCCTGGCATTAAGCGAGTCACTTGCCTACTCCACAGGGGGATCATCTCCCTTGTGGGATAAACACAGTGCTGATGGCATAACGCTGAGTGAAGATGCTGAGAGGTGACCAGGGACTGTGTCCAAGAGCACGGAACCTGCTGCCACATCTTGGCTCTTTCATAACCTGCACTCCTTTAGCACCTCATGCTGCAGCTTCACTAAGTAATTACTCAGTCTCATGTTGCAGGTGGCCACAAAGGAAAATAGGAATTGGTATGTGAAAAGCAGGACAACCATATTAGCCATGCAAATCAGCGGGGAAAACATCCTTAGCAAATCCACTTAAACCCCCCAAACACATAACAACCCACCGGCAGAGCGGCTGACATGCAGCTTGCATTTCACTTCCCACCTTAATCATTTCCCTAAAATCCTCATCTGTCCAAACCAGATTCACAGTCCAGAGAGAAGCAAATTCTCATGCAAATATAAACAGCGAGCCAGGCCTAATGCCTAAAGAGACAGTCCGTCCTTTCTCTGCTTGGAATGGGATACAGCCAAACTAGAGCTTGGATTTGCCAAGCTGCATGTGCTCACTGCACCCTGACAGCTTTGTAGCTTCATGAAACACGGTACATGATGTGCTGCTTGTGGTATTACAAGACAGGATGTGACCACAAATCTTCTCTTTTGGAGAAGAAAAGGCTTGTTTGGTTGCCAGAAGGGAAAGGGAGCACTAAGATTATTCCAATGCCTTTGGCTCCGCAGGTAATGCTTGTGTCCTCATTAGCAGCACTGTTCCATGGTGGGATTCAGCAAGGAGAGGCAGGAAAACCCCAGGCAGCTGAAGCATTCCCAGTTCTCACTGCTGCCTTATCTAAAGGCACCGGAAAACGCAGCAGCACCCAGATTCACAGGCACAGAACAACCCGCGGGCTCTGGAATGGAGCAGGAACTGACTGGGAGAGATGCAGGCTCTGCATCCACAGGTACTTCTGTCCCTCTGGTCTCTCACACTGCTGTGCAAAGATGGAAGAGGCAGAAAGAGGGCCCAGCATGGCAAAACACTGTTAATCGGATGTGACTGTTCCCCTGCTCAGCCCCTGCTCCACTGTTTACAGACCTTTGCAAGCTTTAGGCCTCTACCTGCTTTTCTGCTGCATGCACACGTATCTGTTTGTCTCCATATGGCTTCTTGTGGTCACTCTTTTATTTGGAGGCCTGAACATCACACTTTGTTTAGCTCCATCCTGTGCTCAGGCACCTTGCTGAGTCCATGGCAAAGCACTGAGGAGACGCTGCAGCCCCAGAGCTGCTGCCTTCCCCCTGTGGTACAGCAGAACCACTGACCACCCACACTGTGTTTAGAGTCCATGGCTCAGCCCCAGACTCCGAGTGCTCCCTGCACTATTCTAAACACCACTTGCTTCTGCTTTATCATGTCGCTGTTATCATGACATGTGGAATACTCTGGTGCCATTTCCTCCCTTGTACATGTCCAGAGTCTGCATCTCTGGCTTCAGTAACAACACACCACATGTGAAGGATGAAGCTGGTTCATGATTCTGACAGTCAGAAAATACAGCTTCTGGGTTATGAAAAATTACACTTGTGTCAAAGCCAACGCCTGCTGTGATGTCTAAACATACCCCAAGATGAAGCCAACAGCTCAGCCTGGCCTAAACCATCGTGTATTTTGGGCTCAGTTATTACATTCTGTGTCAGTCGTCTTGGTGCATCAGAAAAACAACAGTGAAAGAGCCATTATTGTTCATAGTTACTGAAAGCAAAACACAGGATTGTGTTGTAAATAACAACTCGATGTGCTCAGGCAGGCTGCTGAGCTACATCCAACAGCTCTTCATCTTGTCTCATTTATGTTCAAAGTCTCTGCTAATTCTTATCTTTATTACTCTTGAACACGTGCCCAAGTTCATTCTGCCCTGTCTCTCAACAACAATTCAAAAACCATGGAGAAGAAACACTGCGGAGCACGGAGCAGCTCTCAGAGAGAGTAAAGCAAAAGGGGTGAGAAGGGGAAACCCAGACAGGCACAGAGGAGGTCACGGGAGGCATTGATGGTTGTGTGCGTGGTAAGTGCTCATATAGCAGGCAGCAAGGGCTTTGGAGGTGGGCAGGAAGAGAGAGGAAAGTCCTCACAGGGAGAGCAGAGCTGTGGCTGACTCCAGGCAGGGTCAGCTCCAGGAATCATTCCCTCCTGGGCAAACAGCATTGGCTTCCTCACCCCGTACTGAGCACCTCGGAGACGGTGCCAGTTCTGGGCCCCTCACTGCAAGAGAGACATTGAGGTGCCGGAGCGGGGCCTGGAGCACAAGTGTGATGGGGAAGGGCTGAGGGACCTGGGGG
>NW_009933551.1:83286-93545 GCF_000696875.1 Nestor notabilis
GATAGGCTTGGGCTGTAGCATCTTAAGGGGCTTTGCCATCCTGGTTTATTCTATGATTCAGAGGTGGCTCCCGCTGCTGCCAGGCCTTAGTGGCTTCTCCATTTTTCAGTGCCACACTTTACTGTGCTGGCCATTACAGGCTCACTATTACTCCCCTAAGCACTTGCTGTTCAGGAAAAGTGTCCCAGCAGTCCCTGTCTCCTGGCTCCCAGGGACAATGCTGACATGACAAGGAGTGCACGCGATAGCAGGTCCTTCCAGAAGAGGGTTTCTGCATGGGCGCTTTGGTGTTCTTGTTGTGTATGGAGAGGCTTCAAAGACAAACCCCAGACCTCTTGCTTAGCAGCAATGGGAAGGTGCTACTAAGACCAGGGAACTTCCAGCATCCACAGTACAAACACCCTTAGCAGGGAGGCTCATTTCACCTACATTGATCTGAAAAGCTCACAGCATGTTCCACCCTCGTGCAGCCAGAAAGCGCAGAGGACCTTGCAGGGGAGAGCAGCAGGGCAGATACTCTCAATAAAGCACTTCCATGTTAATTCCTTCAGCCACAATTCAGTGTGAAAAGCAGATCAAGCTTTGCCTCACAGACGTGGTGGATTTACTATGGTGTCACTTCCAAGGAAGGAGGGGGGTTGGGGGTGGGAAGGATGTGGAGAAAGGGAAAAGGATGCACCTTTTGCTGCTGGTGCTGCCCAAAGCTCTTCCAACAGCTGTGATCTTTTTACTGTCTTAAATACCACCCACTAGCCCCTTCTCCTCCACTCCAGCCAACAAAACAAGTAACAGTTTCTGTTCATCTCAGCAGTTATATCCCACAACCATCCCCAGCCACTGTTTTCTAATGGGAGGCATCATCCTTTTCATTCTTCCCCCCTCATCTCTAACACATCCATGCTTGCTTCATCACACCAGTTTTTCATATTTAACCCCTTTGTAATGGCACACGAGACACAGCTGCCCTGCGTGGGGATGTGGTGATCCATGGGAAGCACTTTCCACTGCTTTCTGCACCTCCCTGACCAACCTCTGCTCCCAGGAACGCCAGCATCATGGATAGCTCAGCCACGTGTAAGACAGACATTCCCAGCACTGCACATCTCTCCCACCATTTTGGTTCAGTGGCTATTTTGGTGCCCACACAAGACCTCCCATCATCCCAGAAGAGAATCATGGAATGGTTTGGGTTGGAAGGGACCTTAAAGCTCCTCCAGCTCCACCCCCTGCTCCGGGCAGGGACACCTTCCACTAGAGCAGGTTGCTCCAAGCCCCTGTGTCCAACCTGGCCTTGAACACTGCCAGGGATGGGGCAGCCACAGCTTCTCTGGGCACCCTGTGCCAGCGCCTCAGCACCCTCACAGGGAAGAGCTTCTGCCTTAGATCCAACCTGAACTTCCCCTGTTTAGGTTTGAACCCATCACACCTTGTCCTGTTCCTACAGCCCCTGATGAAGAGCCTTCAGCATGCAGAGAAGGGTGGGTAAGGAGCCAGCCCAGTGCATTTTAGTACATGTTGTCATAGAAATGCCAGAAAACTGCCTGAAATAAAAAGGGAAATAAACCTTATTTTAAATGGGTCTCTGTGAAATGCAGAATCCAGAAAGCACTTGGGATTTTCACAGCAGAGGCTGTCATCAAGAGCATCACTTTTGCCTGTGAAGAATTCTTAATAAATCACTTGGTGCTTGACCTTTGTCTCTCTGTTTGTACAAAATGAGCTGTAGCAAATTCCCAGGACTGTAAGATACTGCCTCTGGGCTATGGCACTGGATAGAATACAACCACAACCCCAGGTCAGACCATGGATCTAACCAGACACCTGGGGAAAAGTATGACAGGGCAAACAGTGACACTTCCCCAGCATATTTCTGCAGCTTCCAGCAGTTTAGGATTCGGCAGCTTCCTAAACCAGAGGCATTATATTGCCTTTAACCACCCCCAAAGGACATTGCCTTCTTGTCCTGACTTTTTAAACTCATGTTTCTGGGACTTGTGCATCCCACAGCGCAGCAACACGAGGTGCAAACCAGCAGCTCCTCCTCTGCTTGTGCTCAACCTGCCTTTGGAAAATTCCACTTGCTCTCACATCAGAAGAAACTCTGAGTAACTGCTTCATGCTCACCTTCTCCACCAGCTCCTGATCTTACACAGCACAGCACTCCTCCACATCCCCCTCATCTTCCATTATTTGCCAGGCTCCAGTCCCTGCCCACTCAGATCTCTTCCCACAGTAGCCATCCCAGGCTCTCCTTACTCTTGCTGCTCTTCCCTACCTGTTCCAATTCTTTTGTCTCATTTGACACGAGGACGTTAGAAATGCACAGAAATATGGGTGCATTCAGTCTCCACAGTGAGACTTCCTAATTAGTTTCTTGTAATTCCTAACACAGAACTTACTCTTTTGAGCAAATCTTGCTGAACACTGTTAATGTTTTACCACATCCTCATGATCTTGTTTCTGAATAGCAACACTCAACTCAGAGCCTGTTATCACAGCAGGTTAAGATTGATTTCTTTCCTGTGTGCATTGCCTGGTTTTATCTGTATTTAATGACATCAATTATTAGATCATGCAGTCAATCAGCAATTCAGGGTCTTTCTGACAGTGAGCCCTCATTTTATTACCCCAAATAACTTGGTACCATTGGCAAACCTTGTATGCTCCCTCCACAACTGTTGTAGATCATCCATGAACACACGGGATGCCACAAGCCCAAGCACTGATCTTCCTGGGAGTCTCTCTTCCCAGTTTTCTCTCTCAAGAGGCCTTTTCCTTCTACACCAGCAGCACTTTTTCCACACAAAGAAGCCCCCTTTTACTTCGTTCTTCGAAAGTCTTTGCTTATGATGGGAATCACAGGGCCACTTTCCAGTTTTACTGACAAGATTTAGAGCTAACTATGGCCCACAGCCACTGCTTCCCCTCTTCTGCTTTTCGATACCCTGGTGCTGCTCATCAATTTCCTCATTCTTTGCACAAACTGCTTCATGCTTTCATTAAAAATCTCTTTTAAAAGGCCATTTTAGTTTTTCTGTGCACATGGAAGGTGGTCATCCCCAAACTGTACTGTGAATTATGCTTAAAAACTGGGGTGGGTCTACATGGGAGTTCATTACAGAAAGATGCTGTTGGAGTAGCAATTCCTCTGTCTAGAGACAGCTCTGACACTGCACTTGTGCCAGCGTGATTCTCCTGGAAGTCTCCAATTAATCTTCCTTAGCTAATTGCTAAAATCTGAGGCATTTCTGGACAGAGCCTTGGGTGACATTACCTAGTGTAAGGCGGCCCCACCTGTGGCAGAGGGGTTGGAACTGGATGATCTTAAGGTCCTTTCCAACCCAAACCATTCTATGATTCTATGCTTTTTCTCTGGGCTGCCCATAGCCACCAGGAGGATCTCCACCTATGGCCTCAGTACTCACACCATCAAGTTATAATCCACATCAAAGCTGAATTCTCTTCTAAACAGGTTAATTCCTGCAAGTTTAACACCCTAGAAGATAGTGTCTCATGTCTCTCCTTTATGTTGGCCTTTCCCTTAGTGCATTCTGCCTCAAGTGCAGCACCCAGCTCTACCAGCTCCAAATATTTTATTCTCTCAAATGAAAACCCAAAACTTCCAAGAGCTTTTCTCAAACATTATTCCACAAACCCAGTTGCAGACAAACTTTTAGGCTGTTGAAACACATTTAAGTTTTCATTTGAGTGCACTACCAAGAAGAAACACAGTTTCTCAGAGGGAATGATGACTTCTAAGAGTTGTGTGAGCTGGGGGCTGTTCTGGAGCTCCCTGTGCCTTTAGCACCCACCTCATTATGGTCCTTTGAGAACCATGAGGCTCAGGGAGCTCAGAATAGACATTTGCAGAGCAGTATTAAGCAAACGCTCATCCTACTTACGCAAAGAGGCTGCTCAAGTCCTTCAGTACATTGCAAAACCTTCCCCTTTTGCATTAGAGAATCACCTGTGTTACCATACACAGCCATTATCTCTACTCCCCTGTTTCCTTTCCATGCTCCAGCTTTCCTTCAGTTTTCTCCCTGCCTTTTTACCATAGATGGAAAAGTTAAAAACAACCAAAAACAGATGCTGAAAGAAGTCCAAACAAGGACAACTTTGCTGCAGGACGCTTGAATTATAACTGAAAGCAAGAACAAAGCCATACTCATAGTCTTCCCTCAGTCTGCCCCCTGCAAGCAGGCAATTGGAATTATTTGAGAAAAAGATAAAGAAACACTAGTTTTTCCCTTTAAAGGGAAAAAATCCCCACTACACACTGTGCTGGAATCTCACTAAGTACAGGTTTGTAGCTGCCTTGACTTAGCCTGTGCATCTTCACACAAGAGAGAAGCTCTGATGACTCAGTGGAGAAGCATCACAAGTCTCCTGCAGGGCTTCCCAGTGTCCCAGGCCCAGATCAAAGCTGGGCAGATGCAGGGCAGGGGAGAGAACACAGCTGCTGTGTGCAACAGAACTGAGCCTTTAGGCAGGCACTTGGAAGGGGAGCTGCTGTGCTCCTCACTTTCTGGCATGTTCTCTCCCAAAGCTCATACACCACAGTCTGGAAGTGCCCTTCTTTTGGGTGCACAGAGGACCCCTGGGAAGATCAGGGACAAGAGTTCTATGTGTATGTAGGAGGTGATGGCAGGAGACAACATCCTCTCACCTTCTTGTAACAGAAAGGCAGGTAAACTGCCTCAGCTTGTGCCAAAGACAGCCTTGGTTCCCCACATGAGCAAGTAGCAGAAGTGAAGCCATGCACTCACCTTGGGGATCTTGGCAAATCGCCCTACTCGGGTGTCTCGGATGCTGGTTAGATCCAAAATCTCCATCTCCTACAACAGAACAAGGACAAGGAAGATGAGGAAAGAAAAAGGAGGAAAGGAACCCACTGCAGAGCCCCCAGAAGCTGCAAAGCAGGTCTCAGCCAGCACTGTTCAGTGGGAAAGAGCTCTCCCACCAGGAACAGTGCAGGCAGGGACACATCAGCCACTGCTACCCAAGCTGGCCTGTGTGGAGGTGATAATGGCCTACAACGCTGTCCTCTTCAGGGTGAGGCCAGAGGCTTGGTGTGAATCACCATGAGAGGGAGTGCATGACATGCAAGTGGGTTTATACAGGGAAACATTATCCCAGCTACAAGTCCACGTGTTCATACAACCCACTCCTGTTCTCAGCCTGTCTTCTGCCTCCACACATTCAACATGGAGCAGCTGAGTGGAAGTCAGACAGGACCACTCTGCCCAGCTCACTCCAGCAGACCTTCGCCTCACCTGTTCCAAAGCAATTCCCATGGAGGACATTCCCTAACCTTCCCCAGGCAGCCCACTCCGTGTCCTCACTGCTGGCTACTTGCCATGTTTGTTTTGTTTGTTCTTTTAATATCCAACCTGAATTTCCTTCCTCTGTTACTAATTTGTCTCCTCTCCATGGATCTGGAGAACAAATTATACTTGTTGCAGCAGATACTGTTTTCCAAGATCAGGAACAATGTGGATACCATGTCTTCTGGCTGTAGCCCCATTTTATTGTCAAACAGGATGGAAGTCTTAACTCCCAACCCCACTCCTTTCTGAATCCCCAGTGCAAAAGAGGTGCAGTTTGTGTGTCTTGCTGCTCATGACAAGCAGATCTTAGGATGTCAGCCAATGATTAATAAATCCATACAAACTCAACAGACAAGTTGTTGACTATACCACACCGTGCTCTGCATCAGCCCATCTCTTGCTCCTGACAAGGCTCATGCCAGCCTGCACAGGACCGCCACAAGCCTACGCTGGCCCCCTCTGAGAGCCAGCACTTGCCCCCACCCGTGGTAGCTCACCCTGCCTGCAGATCCCCTCAAAGAATAGGAAAGATGACAGACAAGTGCTTCCCCAAGGATGTAAAGCAGGCTGCTGCTCCACTGCACCTCTCAAATGTGTTTACAGCTTAGCTTAGATAATAATCAATGGCATTTCCAGGAAGATGAGACCCCTCCAGTCTGGGTTTCCTCACACAAGCTTTGCTTCCTTACCCCAGCCCCTTTCCCAGGTGATGAAATCCCTCTTACCACCAACCCAGGGAAATATGCCACTTTTGATGGTGACAACAGCTCCTCTTGCCCCATTTTGTGCACCTCCTCCAGTACTACAACTTCCCAGTGTCTGCTGGAACCTGTACAGCAAAAATCCTACTGCCAGGAGTGGGTCTTGAAAGAGGAATGAGAGTGATGGAGATGGCTGAAAGGAGAACACATCTCCTAGAGGATGTGGCAGTCCCCAGCCCCGTGACAATGTTCTATGTGGCACTGGAGCACATCTCCAGAAAAGGCAGAGCTCACCAAAGCACATCAGGTGTCCTGGCCCAGGCACTGGGCAGGACTAATGTCTCTGTCTCTTTATCTTCCATGCCTCTTGAGCATGTAGATCACGAGGAGGAAGTAGAGCTGAACCACAGCCTTGCTCGGGAAAGCAGAAGTAAGCCCAGCCTTCCATCTCCAGGCAGCCAGATCTCTCCACCACCCATTGCTACTCATCAGCAAGGAACTGAATTCTCTTTCCTCTGTCTGTTGCCTCTCCCTCTCCTCCAGCAGCCAGCATCCTGTGCTTTACACACCAGCCTGCCCTGAGAGGAGCACAACTCGCTCTCCACACTTGATGTAGTCTCTGCAGCACTATGGTCACTACTCTTTCTAAATGAAAATGTCTAAAACCCCAATCAGTCAGTTTATAACAAGCTGCACATAAGGTACATGTTAGCTCAAGCTGCATACATTTAATTGCATATGTCTAGCCATGATCTTTCCAAGTCTACCATTGTACTGGATGGGAGAAGCCTTCAGGGTGCTGGATAACAGGGATATCAACACGTCTGCTCTCTGAAGTCCTTGGAAGCACATCTAATGAACTTTGCAGGTACAAGATGCCAGCATGACAAGCACAAAAAGGCCACACATCTCTGGCATGTTCACAGCTTAATTTCCTGTTCTTTTCTGGACCTCTGAAGACAGACAAATGTGCCAAGGAACAAGCACAAGACTCCCTGCTCCTTTGTGGGGTTTCCTGCTAGATGGAATGAGGGTGGCAGTCTGCTCGTGAGCGTGCAAATCAAGCACTCTGTAGTGCTTTTACCTTGCACAAACCTGAACTGATTATTTGGAGACCAAGTGTAAAGCCTTAGCACTTACCTTATTCTGATAGGTCCAGTATAAGTAAAAGCCCTTTGGATCCACTCGGAGAATCACAGGAGAAGCACCTCCTGTTTCCTGACAAAAAAAGGCAAACAGAAGCAAGCAGGTTAACACCTTATGTGACCTGGAGAGCCCATCATGGGATGCAAGTTTCCAGTTCAAATATAGATCCGGCTGGGTGAATCATCCTCTGGTTTATGGAAATGGACCAGATGATTTTAGTACATCTCCATGTGAGGCAATGGAAGCTGATCTCTGCTGAAGCCTGAATCTCACCTAACACCACATATTCAGCTAAAACAACTCTCTTGGGGCTTTCTGTACAATGAATTAAGAGAAGAAAGTAACTTCTTCAGTTGGATGCAATTAATTGTTTCATTTGAACTGCCTTATCCCCCAAGGCACTGACTGTGTTCTAAAGCTCCAGGAGTAGCCCAGGCCAACTAGAGATACCATTCATCAGGGGCATCTCACACGAGTTATCTGGGCTGTCTTTACAGGGAATGGCCCTAGTCAGGAAGGGTTCAGGGATGAGTCCATTAATACAGCAGATGAGTCTGCTTTAGGCAGTGATTCAAACTCCACAGACTAGATCTGCACAGACTAGGAAAAGCAGCAGTTATTTAAACACCTACACAACAGGAGCAAAATTAAGATAAGATTTTTCAGGGCTGATCCTGACCCCCATACAAGAGGGAGGCCCTCCAGATGAAAGCAGAGGCATGTCCTGCACGTGAGGCTGTGCACTTCACCTCTGGATGATTGCACTGCCTCTGCATTTTCAGTTAAAGCAGCTTCACAGCCATTCTCAAGACAAACACCCATTCCCATCTCACGTGTAAGCCTGTGTGATGGATTAGCATGAGCTCTTTGGAGAATGAGATGAAGTATGCTTGGTGCTCTGCTTGGGTCCCAGCCCATTTGCTCAGCCAGTCTAGATGACTCCTCACTGCACTTGACCTCTAGAGCAACACAAGACAGGAACACAAGGCCTATGAGCCATTTCTGGGAAGGCTTCAGATGCAATCTGTGAAGCTGAAATACCCAGCTACTGAGATGAAACTAGTACTGGAATTTGGAAGTTCTGTTTGTTACTTGCCCTCGGGTTCTTCAGTTTGTTATTGAACTCATACTTGCTCCAGAGAGTATCTGTCTTTCCAGGGACCTCCATTTCCAGACTGAGTATTCTTCATTACAGCAAACTGCCCATGCAACAGAGCACTGTATGTTCTACTTCTATTCCCTGCTGCCAGCCTCACGCTGTACCAGGGACACTGCTGACCTGCACAGCATCATGCCCACATTCCCTGAGCACATGGCCACAAGAGCAGAGCAGGCACTGTAGTGCTACTACCAAGTATTGTGCCATGTTCTAGATTAACCTTATCTCCTATGAAGCAGCTTTCTTAAAAAGTGAGGCTGCAGTAAGGACTGGTGAGAGCTGATCAGGGTCCCCCCTCCTGAGCAGGGAAGTGGATGGCTGTAGGGTGGCTCCTGGCAACAAAGGAAACGGGGAATTCTATGGAAGATGATCTGGCAGCCAAACTGGCTGCTGCTCACACTGCAGAGTTCAACTCCAGGGCAGAAAGCAAGCACTGTGTGGTAAAGTCTCGTAATCCATAACCTTTGAGGGGGACAAACATTTTCGCTTCTACCAGGAGGGCTGAGAGTCAGCACAGAGCCAAATCCACATGTATCTGCTCTGCTAAAGAGGTCAGCTACTACCCTGTGCCCTAGCTGAGGTGTGAAAGGGTTCCAAGTTCTTCACATACACTATCATTCACGTGGTAGGATTTCACATCTTCAGTTTGCTCAGCAGCCCCAGCATGGTGGCTGCTAAACAAAGCCCAGCGGAGCTGCTCCTTACCCCAAGATGTTGGGGTAACTCAGGGGGACAGGTCAGAACAGCCCCACTGCACCCTGCTCTAGAGAGCATGTTACAAGTGCTGCGCAGGGTGAAGGCACTAGAGAAAGTGGCTCTGCTTTTCCACAAGAAATTGTTGGGCCCAGTGAAGGCTCCAGTCCAGCCCCAAACTGTCCAGAGTGATGTAAGGAGCCAGTCTCATCTACCTGCATTCCTTTGCCTCAGCTATTGTGGAAGGAGTTCAAAACTGTTACCAACAGCATGGCCAGATCAGTTCAAAGAGTGAGACAAAACCACAGGCCCGTGATTCCTAAAGAGTAGCAATGCTGCAGCCTGGAGCTCTTACACCACCCTTCGTAGCCTGCCCTAACTGTGGAGTGGGAAAGCATGAGGAGATAGAGCAACGTGATCAGAACAGAACACTTGTGGAGAAGGCTGTCATTACTGCTGGAGATCAAGTCTGTAAAGGACTTGATGATTAGAGACAACTTTTTAGGAACATTTACAAATCCATAAACCTTTGGGAAAACCCCACACACGACTTGAGCTCCCCAAGTCCTGTGGTTGCAGCAGCAAATAAACACTTGATGGGTCTTGGAAGCCCAAGTTAACTCACCCTGGGTTTCAAGGGAGCCTCACTGTCCCAGCAATTCCCAGTGAATTAACAGCTTCAAGCTTTTGGGAAGGTGGTCCCCAAGGACTGGGCATAGAAAGTCAGCAGCAATTGTAGACAAGTTTGGCTGCTGCTGTGCTCAGAACCCAAATCCCTGTTCAAAATCAAAGCAACCACACACACATTCTGTAGGCAGTGGGACACTGGTAAGAACAGGAAGGCTACACTTCCCACCATGCCCTGGTGTCCTCCTGTTTCTGTACAGCCAGTGGAATAACTGCCCAGTGATATCCCAGCCTGTAACCTTCAATATCCTCCCTTTCTGCCAGCTGTATATGACGTTGCTTTGTGCCACTGGGCCACCCCTGCTTACCTTGAACACAAATGACTGACATCCCCCACACATGCTGCCTTGGGACATAAGAGTCTATTCCAGCTTCACACCCACAAAAGTAGGCACTAATTCCTCCTATTGCTGCTGGAGGCTCCTTCTAACACATCTCAGCTGCAGTACCACATCACATGTTTCCCCCAGAGCTTGGTGAATAATCATAACCTGGCATGCCCCCATTTTATCAGCTCATGCTCCATAGCAGACAATTCCTGCT
>NW_009933551.1:93576-107004 GCF_000696875.1 Nestor notabilis
AGCTGCTGTCCCCTTGCTCAGGTATGGGGGTATTGAGGGAAATACTCTTTTGCCTTCTTAGAAAGTGAGGAGGGGGCTATTACATTCTGCTGTTCCCACTTTCTGCTCCTGACAATGAAAGGCAAACAGAGACTGCAGAGATAGAAGACAACACTGAGTTGGAGAGAGCAGCAGCTTCTTGCAGCACCCTCGAGGCTCTGGCCACCGCACAACGGTAGCTCACAAACCCACAGCCAGCCGGCGCAGGAGGACATGGCTCACCCTCTGTCCACTCCAACAGGGCCATAAGAGGAAGCAACTTGGAGCCTGATTTCCTCTCTATCTGCAAAGCACAGAGAGTCCTCTCAGTAAATCCTACCCCTCAGGCTCCTCCGGACAAGTCCGAATGTGCCATTTGCCTCCCACCCCAAAGAGGCTGCCCGCAGTGACACCTTCCCAAGGGCTGGGACACAGGCAGGACCTGGGGTCCTACACCAGACCCCGTGGCACACTCCATTTACTTCCATTCTCCACAGTAACAAGAGGTGCAGAAACCACATCACCAACCCCTAACACATACACCCATTGGTTTTAGCCCTCAGCTCTCCTCCTATCCAGACATCATTGCTTTCAGGTACAACACATCATGTCCCACCTCCGGCATTGAATACACACTCCCAGCCTCCCCATAACCCCTGACCAAGACACGGGTCTGCTCTGCCATCACACATACAACCCAGCAAAGGAAAATCCCCAGTACTCACATCATCCCATTTGATGAAGCGCTCACCCTTGGACAGATACTCCTTCACCTCCGGGGGCTGCAGGACAGGGGTAAGCATTGACATCCTGCCCTGCAGATGTGCTCCTCAGCCACCAGAAGCAATAGCTGCTGCACAGTTTGCTCCTCCTTGGCCCCCTCTCCTCTATCTCTGCCTCTCACGTGGCAGGGCTCTCTGCCATGGCCACTGTTGGCATCAGAAAGCAAACAGCCTCTTATATCCCAGCCAAATTTAGGAGGGGCAGGGACAGGCAGGCGAGGACCGATGAATCTGCATTGTAAATCAACAGCTCTCCAAGCAAGCTGGAGAAGCTGAGCCCAAGGTCACCCAGAGGAAAGGCTGTGATGGGTTGGGATGCCCGTGTGGGCAGCCCTGCCTGCACGCTGCTGCGCCAGGAGGGACCTACTCCTCAGAGTTATGCTGGTGAAGCACACGGTCCGTAGCACTTCCGCAACTGAACTTCCTTAACTGTTGTCTTGACGAAGTGCAGACATCACCAGCCAACACTCAAACTCGTTCAGCAGATGTGCTTACAGAAAGCTCAGGCTTTGGCTACAAGCAGACTGCCCCCTTCATGCAATGGTCCAAATATCATGTAAAATAAACTCATTCTTTGCTCTCTACAGCTGCTGTTTCTGGGGCCACTTGATGAACTCTCCAGTCCCTAACCTTTTTCCTTTCTCTTAAGGGTTCTTCTGAATGTCAACCTGAAAAGTGAGACAGACCAGTAGAGCAGATAGAAATCCCAGAGAGGTCAAATAAAGCATTGACAGGAGATCCTAGGACTGCACTATCCTCCAGACTCACTTGGGTCTACTGCAGATACTGTGGGAACATGGAATGAGAGAGATGTGTAAGGTGAGAGAACGACGAAGCTGCAGGAAAATGACAGCAGCAGAACTGAAGGTTAATGGCAAACAGGGCAAAACCAACTCCCTGCTCCTGACCTTGGCTCAAGGGAATTACACGTGGGCAGCAGAGGAGAAAAGGAGCTCCAGTGGCAGATGTGGCTGAGCATGGGGAGAGTGGCTTGTGAAGAGGACTGACATGGGCAAGGTTAATTTTAGTCTAGAAAGCAGAGCCACACAAGTAATTAGAAGTGGCAATAACTCTGCTATCCCTGCAGTAACAGGATTCCCAGCCAAGGGTTTCATTCTTGTCTTCTATGAAGGAGACAACGAAGTGTCAAGGGGTGGCACTTGCCATTGCTTAAGAGGGACAAGACACTGTCAGAAGCAGTGCAGATTCTCTGAGAAGGGTGGACAAAACTCTGGCTGTTCAAAGGGAGGCAGCTGCAGGGCCTGGTTGTGCCTTTCCCACACCAACTTGCTCAGTTTGATAAGGCCAGGACATTAGAGCAAACTGGACAGCCAGGGAAGGAATCCTAAGGGCATCCTCAAATGCCAGTGTCAGGAGGGAGCAGACCTGCAGCAAGTGCTGTAGCTGTAAAAAACCCAGTGCAATCATTGGAGAGATGCTGCAGAAACAGAGAACCCCAAACAAACCAAACATTCCTTTGTGCATTTCTTCCACGTGTTTATCTGCCTGACAAACTGGGAATCAGAGAGCTGCTACATTTACTAACCCATTTTGCAAGGCACCATACCTTCTAAGAGCTGGCTATCCAAGCTAAGGCTCTATTTTACTGGGGCAGTGAACTGAGGTGGTGTACCCAAGGCTGTGGTTACTCACTATCAGGGGTGAGATGAGGGATATAGGAATCTATCACCTCTGTTCCTATACCATGCTGGAGCAGCCAACTGACAGAGCACTGAGGTATTCCAGACGCAGCACAGACAGTATCACCAGGACCCCCCCACACCTAGGGAATGCTGTTATTCCCAAGCAGCAGATCACAGCATCTGCCCAGATCTCAAAAGCTGAGCTGGAAGCACTCAGGGACATCAGCAACAGCCCAGCACCTGGCATAAATGCCGGTGAAATGCCAGGCACTGCTCAGTAAGCAGCTCAGGAACAGGCCCTGAGGCCCTGGTTCGTATAGAGAAAGGCCACAGGAGCACAGGAGCCTGCAGCAAGGAGGGAAAGTTTCCTCTACCTTCATCTGATCCCTTCTGCAAGGCCAGAGCAGTTTCAGTGCTGCTTAACTTATAGGATAAAAAGCATCCATCCTGCTCAGAAGTGCTGCAGTTCTCCTGTCCTCCAAAGCACCAAAGGAAGGCCATGGAGGTCACAGTGAGAAGTAAAAGGTGGGATGAGCTTTGCCACCTGGAGCTGCCAAAAGCAGAGGGAAGGCAGGTGAGATCAGTCACGGCTACTGGTTCCAGGGGCCTATCTGGGATTCACCTCGGTTATAACCACTTCATAAACCATGTCTGCTTCCTGCTAGAATCAGAGCCTCATGGAAGGGCTGCTTCTGTCCTGCTTTCTCTCAGACCTGGCTATTCAACAGTTTTCTCTGTCTCATCAATAACCTCAAAGCAAGCATGAATCCTGCCACAGCTTCACTTTCTTGCCACTCAACGTCAGCTTTCCCTAAGGAAGAAGCCAGTGAACTGAAAATAAAGCCCCCCTGAAGAGCAGCACCCAAGCCAGCACTGCCCTGTGAGGCTGCACAGTGCTGCACAACACCAACTGCCAAGATCCCTGCTTGCATAAAGCTGGTCAAAAAAGCTGAAGCTCACTTCCTTTTGCATAACCCAACCTCCTTATCTTTCATTTCACACTCCTTGTGCTGTGTGGGAGCTTCTGCCCCTTGCATGAAGAGATGGCTGATGGAAGAGTGATAGAACAGAGCGGCAGTCCTGCCCTCTGCTGAGAGCTCTGATATCACAGCAGGCAGCAGCAACACGTTGAGCAGTGTTTATTCTACCACCCTTTATTTTCTCTCGCCTGCAAGGCCCTTCACCCCATGTACACTCACCCTACAACCCCTCTGTTCAGGACCCTGCACCTCCTTTGTTTTCAGCCCTTCAGCACTGTGCACTCATCACCCTGCACAAGAGTTTTGATATGCAAAACCTTCCATCTTTCCCCCTTTTCTTCTGGAGACTTCCTTATCTCCCTGTCCTACCTCTTCAGCAGCCCCTACCTCGCACAGAGCCCATGCAGCAGCACAGCAGTCAGCATTACCCTTCAGAGATCTGACAAGACATGGTCCATGGACAGTGATTTAAGCCCTGCTGTCTACTGAACAACCTTGACTGGATGGCTCCTGAGTTCTGGCATATTACTGTGTAACCTTAATCCCAACCTATTCCCAGCACACACAAATCTGTGAAACACCTCTTCCAGCATTGTTCCACGATGATTGTATTTTGCAATGTGAAATGCTGTCCTCTAGTGAACGGCGATCATACTGCACACACAGCCTTGAGCACTGCCCTCACAGCCTTGAGCACTGCCCTCACAGCCTTGAGCACTGCCCTCAACCACCAGTGGTGAGTTCACTGCTAAGCGAAGCTGAAGTGACCCCACCGCTCCTTTTTCTGTTCTGCCCTCCGAGCCCTGGGAATCCTGAAAGGATTAATGGCACCATTAGGACCACAAAGGCCAATTTTCTCACCACCGTGGGGAGAAGTGTTGAGGGTGTATGTCAGGACATATTGTGTGTCCTACTTTGAGCCCAAACTACAAAGCCAAAGATTTATGAGAGCTCTCAGCTGGCAGCATGACTCCAGCTTGACCTGCAAAAGTCAGAGGGCAGTGGACCACAGCAAAGACAGACAAGTGACCACAGATGCCACAATACCATAATGAGTCCCTCAGAGAGGGACTCTTCATCAGGGACTGTACTAATAGGACAAGGGGTGATGGGTTCAAACTGAAACAGGGAAAATTTGCGTTGGATCTAAGGCAGAAGCTCTTCCCTGTGAGGGTGCTGAGGCGCTGGCACAGGGTGCCCAGAGAAGCTGTGGCTGCCCCATCCCTGGCAGTGTTCAAGGCCAGGTTGGACACAGGGGCTTGGAGCAACCTGCTCTAGTGGAAGGTGTCCCTGCCCGGGGCAGGGGTTGGAGCTGGAGGAGCTTTAAGGTCCCTTCAACCCAAACCAGTGTGGGATTCCGAGTCTGTGAAAAGTAGTGAGGTTTTGTGTAATAAAAAAAGTCCCCAAAACTCTCTGATCA
The DNA here is from genome assembly GCF_000696875.1 of Nestor notabilis. NCBI lineage: Eukaryota > Metazoa > Chordata > Aves > Psittaciformes > Psittacidae > Nestor > Nestor notabilis. The sequence continues at coordinate 98,420 of NW_009933551.1, forward strand.
ACCTCTGCGACACAGCTGGGTCACAGTTAACTGCTCACTGTGCAGGAATACACAGCAGGAGCATGCTCCACTCACAGCTCTGATGGCTTTTTGTGTATGTCCAGACTGCACAGCTGAGTGGTGGAAACAGGCTCACACACGGTTCAAACATCCTACACATCACTGCCGTACAGGAGTAGCTGCTGTGCAGGGATGACTGAACCATGCAATTCCTAACTGCTAGCAAAGGAACAAAACTTTCCAAGATGGGCCATCAGCAGAAGAGGAAGGAGGATGAAGGGCAGCAGCACACCAGACCATGTGCCCATCTCATACTATCTCACAGTAACGGACCAGCAACAGCAGCAAAGAGAGTTCTGCCAAGTCTGGAGATGGATCCACCTGACTGCCCACTGTGTTTACCCACAGTGTAATGCTGAACTGGAAATCAGGATCCTGGGGGAGGAAGCCCCATTTAGCTCCTGACCTCATCAACTTTTTCTTCCTACTCGACCAGCCCAACATATTCCAAACATAAGCTGTCTTCTTCTGTGGATGCATTTGCTGCTGCCACAGCAGATTCCTAGTCCTGGCTGAGACCCTGACCTCATCTTTGGAGCAGGATTGAATCCCTGCTTCCCCGAGATAGGCATGTCTGCACATGCACGTCTTGGAAGATGAGAGATCTCTGGCTGAGAAGCAAAGGGTATCAGCTTGGTTCCAGCACCGAGCCAAGGTGGGTAATGTGGCCATCAGCCTACACTGGCTTTTGTCAGCACAAATGCACCAAGTTTTCTATGTGGATATATAACTGTGCCCATATACATGAGCCCCGATGTACTGGACTTTGAAAGGCAACACACCCCAGTGAATCCCATTCCAGAGACAGAGGCTCTCACTGCAGACTACACCCTGCTGCAGCACTATTCAGTCAGGGATGAAAGAACAATCAAAACTAAAAGAGGCTACAAACCTTCTTTGCACTGCCCCTACCAGCCAGTTCCCAGTTCAAGCAGCCTCAGGCTGCTGCTCAGGAACCACTCTGCCTACTCACTAATGGAGCTGAACAGCTTTCAGCCATGGTCTTCCAGTTCTCCAGGTGCTAAGCCAAGAATCTGCATTTGTAATACCCAGCTTCAACCTTCCAGCATTCCCCTCCCCACCGCAAAGGCCTTTGCACACTATATTCCAAACTCTTCACCTCCTGGAGGTGAAATGCAGTTGTGAAGCAGTGACAAGTTTAGTGTCACAGGAAAGAAGGTATTTTCCATCAGAGGCTGCAAAGGAAATGTCAGGTAGGTTTGCAGATAGGTCTACAGCCTCCACTGGTTTAAGTGACTAGTGCATAATCAGAGATCCACAAGCTTGTCAAACTAAGGACCACTTTCAAACTCCACAAGTTTCTCATTAACCTCCATTTAGATCATTGAAGCTGTTGCTGAGAAATCTCAAAAGGCAGAAGGGCTCCACAGCCCATGGAAGGCATCAAACAGAGCTGATCTGCACCAGCTGATAGCCCCAGCAACTGGAAAGATCAAACTGAAGGGGTAAGATCTCATCTAAGCATTGTCCTTTGACACGGTCTAGTTTGAGTCATCCCTGCCCATGGCAGGGGGTTGGAACTGGATGATATCAGGGTCCTTTCCAATCCAAACCATTCTATGATTCTATGATAATCACCTGTGGGTGGGATGGGGGGTTTCCATCAGATCCTAAGAGATGATAAAACCCATTTTTGTTCCCTTTTGCTCTACTGCTGTAGCAATATTGCCATGTACACAGGCAGCTACAGAGTCAGCCCCAGGCCATTAACTAACGAGCACACAAATGCACTCACATGGCCTGGCCATCACTTCTCCCCTCACACAAATACACACAGTGACTACAGACTCTTAGAGAAGAGCTCTCTAGGAAATATTTAATCCTGCTGCAACTCCAGCCATCCTTCTGTTTTCTGACCAGATAAACATGGGAGCAGGGAAAAGCAGCAAGTGCAATGGAAATCACTACCGGAATCACAGAACCAGCCGGGTTGAACAAGACCTTCCATAGCCTTTCCTAGGACTTCACAGCTCCATTTCCAGTTGCAGCCTGAACCAGGATGGCAGAAGTGTGAACACTGTCAGATGTGACAACAAAATCAGCTCCAGCAGAACTGGGAGAGGTTTCAGGCTGCTATTTTAACTCAGTTAAATAACCCTCCTGTGCACAGGGTTACCAACATGAGTCCAGCACATCTTCCTTATTCAGCTGACAAAGCTAAGCATTCATGAGCAGAGAAAGTCAAAAACCAACAGATCAGGAAGAATTATCACATCCAAAGCTCCATTATTTTAACCAAGGTGAAACCCCATGTTGACCTCATAAAAGAATCTATTTGGATCTTTAAAACAGCTTCATGTTGCCTTAGTGTAACTCAGCAAGGTCCCAAACCTAAGCTGAGCCAAGCTGACTTTGAAGAATGAACAGGTTGTTGGTCTAACCAGGAGGTTGGCTGCATTAAGAGCCTGGAGCAATCCCAAAACGAACTACTGAATAAACACCCTTCTCCATCCAGGGGGGAGAAAACTAATCAAACTATCCCAGACTGAAACAGCACAAACCCAGACCAAACCAGCATCCCTTTGGCTTCAGGGCTGCATTATGAGAGTGTGGACAAGGCTTTCCAAGAAAATCCTGTCCCAGTGTTTGTAGGAGTAATCACAAGTTGGTGCAACCCTTTATTCAGAGTTGTCACTCTGCAAACATTGCAGGTTGTGTTTTCAGACAACCTATGTCAGAGCTCTTCCACTCAGAGCCGTGAGCAAATACTACAATATGAATCTGTGTGCAGCAGGGAGAAGCACAACACATTCAGTTTTCACATAAAAGTGAGTTCAGGTTCTCCACACCATGAAAACCAGAGGCAGCGATGCACTTGGACATCACAACTATTAATCACTGCTGTTCCATCGCTTGAGAAGTGGTGGTTATGTCTGAAATACAGCCCTCAGAACTCCATATGGGTGTTCAGGGTGTGTGGGGGTGTGAACATGCACATTTCCTCCTTGCAAAATGAACAATGCAGTGCTGATTTCTGACTCCAGATTCCTGCAGAGACTGTGACTAGTCACAGCCACAGACATCACGGGCTCACACCCAGAAAGAAACCTCTCATTAAAACCCACAGTATCCACCCTCTTGATGTTCTGTGCTGAGTGAAACAACTCTCCACAACCTGATGTGTGAAACCTACAGCTCAGAGTGCTGGGAACTGCTGGACTAGAGCAAATGGCAAAGAACCACTCTCCCCACTGCAGGGTCTGAACCACCACCTTCTTACAGGAGTTTCTAAACATGAAAACCAAACCAATAAATCCTTGTCAGGCATACTTTTCACTCTCAAAGAGTTTTCCCACCAAGGAAGCATTCACTGCAAGGCTCTCCTGCAGGAAGGACTCACTCTTTATACTGTGCAGATGGGTCACAGGGTAAGATGATAGTTCAAAACAGGTCTCACCAAATTGATGATACAAGATTGAAGCTGATGCACCACCCTGAGCTATTAGGAGCTTTCTGCCCAAGGCCTCTGTCCCGAGCAAACCAGACCTTGCTGCTACATCTCCAATTCAGCACCACTTTCACTGTCTTCCCCACCCACCCCATAATCTCTGCAGATCACTTTCCAAGTCAGCGCAAGACAGTGGGTTGTGCAAACTTCACTTACCACCACTAAGTCAGAAGCTGAAGGAATTAAAAGAACATCCCCAACCTCCCCCATCTGTTACTGGATTAACAAGAGAAACAGCACCTTCCCACGTATGACAGAGGAGATTGCAAAGTGTAAGAGGGAAGTGCCAGAGAAGAACGGAATCCACTTCCCTCAGGCTCCAAAGAGGAGACTGGAACAAGTGTGGAATAAGGCATATTTCCTTTAGAAAAGCAGACAGAGCACGAGAGATTGTCCCGTCAAGAGCAGAGACATTCTCTATGACAGAAGACTCCAGCCTAGCAAAGTACTTGCTCAAGGACTTCAGCCAAGAGAGAGAGAGATGAATTTAAACATACCTATTCCATCCTTTAAACATTAGGAGGCAGGTGGTGAGGCACTGGAATGGGTTGCCCAAGGACATTGTGAATGCTCCAACCCTGGCGGTGTTCAAGGCCAGGGCGGACAGAGCCTTGGGCGACATAGTTTAGTGTGTGGTGTCCCTGCTCATGGCATGATCTTAAGGTCCTTTCCAACCCTAACTATTCTATGATTCTGTGATCTCTCCCCTCCCCAGCACACAGATATGACTAAGGAGACACTATCAAAGTTTAGAAAGCAACAGACAGCCAATAAAAAAGTTACAGTTCTTTATGAAGACTATAAGCTGCCCACAGAAGTCATACTGTTGGAGGCAGCCACCGAGAACAAAAACCAGGGGTCAGACAAGGGACTGTACAGCACCATGGCAGTGAATTCTGAGTTTGAGAGTTACACAGACTAACCCAAGTAATCAAACCACACACCTCGTGGAATGAGCTGCTCATTTGTAGGGTGTCCCATGGAATTGCCTCCTAACGACAGGGGACAGAAGGAAAGGCAGAGTAGCTGCCGTTGCTGAATGAGGAGCACAGGGGCAATGGGACCGCAGGAAGCCACCCAGCCCACTCCCTGTCCTAGGGCAGGATGAGCTGTGACATGTCAGCTCTGACAGACAGTAGTCTAGAGAGCCTCAGGAGGCTCCAAGAGCAGGGACTTGCCCACCTCCCAGGCAATGCAGTCCAGCGTCTCACTGTGAGAAGCAAGGGCTGCACAGAGGTAATGTCTTAGGCCAATAATCTTCCTTTAATTAAGTCTTCTCTGTCCTGAAGCACTGGATGCTCTCCACTCACTCCAAACATGGGAAATCAATAACACAGGTTTATTTAGCTCCATCCTTCAGGGGCCCGTGGAGAGCAAGCAAACAGGTAGCAGCAGAATTCAAGCAGTGCTGTTCAGTCGGTGGGCAGAACACCCAATCTTAAACAACCTGCCTCAGCACTTGGGTTTTCAGCTACACACAGGGGTAAGGCAGCAAGTAGCAAGCTCGTAAGTAAATGAGTTTTCTAGCAGACCTACAGACCAGATAAGTTTATGAACAACAGGACCCTGAAGTGTTTGGACAATTGTGGGAGGAAGGCTAGATGTTCAACGTTCTATGATACAGCTCCCTTTCTCTGGCAGGCCTGTGGTGCACCACGTGCCCTCAACTGCCTTTGTCTCAGGCGAGCGATCTCTTTTGTGTTCTTTAGGAAAGAGGTCTCTGAGAGGCCCAATTTGCAAGCTCTGTCTAGTGTGTGACACATTCAGGGGCTTTACAAGACCTCTGAGCTCTGCACCCCAGAGCTCTATTTCTGCACCACAGGAGCCTGCTCAACGCACAGCTTGGCATTTCTGCTAAAACCCAGATGACAAAGAAAATATCATTACTGCAGCTCTGGTTTCCCGGCTCTCATTTGCCTTTATGGGTGGCTGTTAGTAAGGAACTAAGTTTAGGAACAGAAGGCACACGCCTTCTGCCAGCTGCCTGCACGTGAACAAACAGCCCTGGAGAGAAACTCACACCCATCTATTTGATCATGGTAGAAAGAAAAGCTTACACCTGACCTCAGCAAAAGCCAACAAGACTTAGCAGTTAATGAGTCTTGTCTTATTCAAAGCTGTGACAGCAGAGGGCTGGGCATAGAGAAGACAGCCTTAAACCACTGAATTTCTTTAATACCACCATAGAATTGTCATCTGCTATGAAGAGTAAGCCTACACCACAGCCAGGAGGCACACTGCAGCCCAAAAAAGCAATAAGGAAGTGCAACAGGGAGATGAAGATGCCAGGCTTAAGGCAGAGTGTCTCTTGAACAGCACAGTTCAGTTTTAAGACAGCTACAGATCTGTAGTGCTGAGGAGTGAAGGGGAGGGAGCAAGAGATCTGGGAAAGGCAGGAAGGAGTGTAACTCATGTGGAATTACTTATTACCATGTTTTATAACTGGAGCAGCTTTAGTTGCTCATAGAATTCATGTGATACGAGGTGTAAGTGGCATCTCAACCAGACCACACTCACTACCTTTGCTGGGCCCGTTTGTACACCTCCAGTGCAAGTCCATAACCCCCGCAGTCTGCCAAGACTCCACTGGTGGGAAAGGAGTGCTATGAACTCTTGGGTTTACCAACAACACTTTGGTGAGCAGAGATAAAAGCATCACCATGAAAGAGCAGCAGAGATTAAGAAAGATCAGTTTCCTTCCCAGGAGAGGGGAAACTAATCTGGGGGACACAGGACTGAGATCTGCAGCTATAAGGGCTTTTTATCACATTGATCCCTATCACCTCCCTGTTACCTTCCGAGCCCATTTCCTGTATCGACTGCTGACCCTTTTAAACACCACTTATCAAACTTCACATAACAGCCATGGGAACACTGAGCAGGACTGGAGCTCTGATTCTGTCTGCCACCTTCTAGACACTACAACAGGGTAGAGCTCAGCAATAAAGAAGGATGCAGCATCTCCAAGCACAGACTTAAAAAGTGGGAAAACAACATGGGCTACTGTCAAGACCTCATTCAACCCCAGAGGAACTGCCTGTATATGTCAATCCCCCAAAATTCCAGAAGTGGGACTGAGGAAGACCATAGGGAAAGGGTTTGTGGGAGGTAGGAATTCACCATCCTTCCAGAGGTGATGATAAATTGTACCAGGGGCAATACCAGAGATCACAGATAGCATTAGGGTCTGCAATGGGCCCGTTTCTGCGGAGGTGATTTGAGGCAGAACTGAGAGCACACACAGGCAGCAGCCAGCGAGGCTCTGCCTGCCTTGGCAGCATTCAACTGCAGGAAAATGAAGGCCAGCAACAACGTGAACATAGGCTAAAAGAACACAGCCTGGAAAAACAGTAGGAAATCTATTCTGCAGGAATTGCTACAAATCCACATATACCACTTCGCTTAAACATACACCGCCAAGGGAATTTGTGTACAGAGCCTATAGAGCACCCCACAAAACGCCTTCCTCTGACTCAGGGAAGCTCTGTCAGTGGGATGCCATCTGCTCACGCTGTTCAGGTGTGTGAAATCCAACTTCAACGAGAAGAATGCAGTCAGCTGTAATTCACCAGGACAAGAGAGAAGGGGCAACTCATGCTATTCAGAGGTGTGAAATCTGACTTCAACAAGAATACAGTCAGCTGTAATTAATGAGGGCAAGAGATTTAAGGGGTGGCATAGAAAGGTCATAATACCTATTAAATGTTTCCATGACACACAAGGTTACAGCAATATTTCACTAAAATTAAGTATTTCAAGAGGATAGAGCATGTCACTGGCTGTAGTTCAGAATCACAGAATCATATGCGTGGGGAGGAACCCTTAAAAATCCTCTAGTCCAATTTCCCTACCATGGAAAATAAACCCCCCCGTCCTAAAAAGGCAGTGAAATCCCTGCTACCCTTGCCAGTGCTGGCCAGAGAGCCACAATGGGCACACTCTCTCTCTCTCTCTATATATATATATATGTATATATAAAACTAGAGATGAGACTTGTGCTGAGGCAAAAATCCAGAGTACCTCCAAAAGCAGCTAGCAGCACAACATCACACCCTTTAGCCCTTCCCTCCAGGCAAGGGCAGGGTCTGAATTCAGAACAACCCAACACTTGAATGGCTGCTCTCCCCCAGAAAGTTTAGTCCCCCAAATTCCTTTGCCCTTAAAGGAACGACCAGCCAGGAGCCTCTCACAGCCCCTTGCAGAAGGGACACTGGGAGCTCCCTGCACATACAGCAGCCCTGGAGCCTTTAGTCACCACAATCCACCTTCTTCCAAGAACTACTGTTATTTTGGAGTCACTCCATTTTATTCCCTACCTTCTGCCCCAATAATCTCCCTCAGAGCTGCAAGCTCCATACTCCTTCCTGCAGAAACTCAGAGCTTTCCCTTTCTCTCCCAATCCTCCACATTGTTCCTGCTATTCAGAGTAAACCCAAAACGCTGCCGTTACCCAAAACTCACTCACTCACTTCCTCTGGTGCCTTTCTGGGTGAGAGTCATTTCTCCACTGCTCCAGAACTGTAAACTGCTCCTTGTTTACAGGAGGTTTTCTGCGGCAACACATCTGAGATTGGAGGGAGAGAGGGAGGGAGAAAATGGCTGTTAAAGGAGCAACTAAATCACTCGCAAAAGGAAACATCTTGCACTATAAGCAAAGGCTAATCCAGCCCCTAGAACAGTGTTTCAGGTAAACGGTGTTTCAGGGCACCCCCAAAAAAAGCCAATGCAATGCTTTCGGGGGTACTAACGTATGGGGAGCAAGATCAACCCATTCCCTAAAGGCAGCTTTGGGGAGGTCTGGGATCAGTCCGATCTGAGGGAATTAAAAGCACCTTCCTCCCCCGCCGAGTTGCTGTTTTGTGAAGGGACCCCTCAAGCTCCCCAGGACCTGCAGGCGGGGACACACAGGAGTGACTCCCGGCGAGAAGAGGGAGCAGAGGGGACACTTCTGACCCCCTCCTCCTCCTCCTCCAGGAGCCTTCCTCACGCTCACCCCCCTTACGGCGCTCCCCACAGAGCCCTCACCTCAGCGCGGCCCGGTGCGCGCCGCCCGCCC
>NW_009933552.1:0-2418 GCF_000696875.1 Nestor notabilis
GACTTTGAGCGGAGACGGGTGAGGGGCGCAGGGATGAACTGGGAGCAACTGGGAGGGACTGGGATGAACTGGGAGCGCCATTGAGGGCACTGGGATGGACTGGGAGACTGGGAGCTCCATTGGGGGCACTGGGGGGGTTACTGGGAGCACTGGGGCCTATTAATTACCCCCAGGGGGTATTAATTAGTCCTAATAAGTTTAATTAACCCATTAATTACCCCCATCAGCCTCCTTTTTGTCATCGTTGGGGGGGTAATGACACCTAATGGGCATTAATTACCCAAGGGGGGTATTAATTAGCCCTAGGGAGTGTTAATTAAGCCCAGGAGGTATTAATTAGTCTGTTGTGTGTTAATTAACCCCATTAATTACCTGTTATCTTGCCTTTCCCCTCCCCATTCCCATCCCCTTTCCTCTTCCTCTGTTCATTGAGGGGGGGGGGGATTCATTACTCCCAAGGGGATTAATTACTCTTAACGGTCATTAATTCACCCAGGGGCTATTAACTAATTAATGGATTAGCTAATTAACCTATTGTGGCTTAATTAACCGCATTAATTACCTTTTATCAGGCCTCCTCATTCCCATCCTCTTTCCTTTCCTTTCTTCATTATGGGGGGATTAATTCCTTCTAATAACCATTAATTAATTGGAGGGGGTTAATTAGCCCCACAGTGCTCCTAATTAGATTATTATGGCTTAATTAACTCCATTAATTACCTCTAATTAGGCTCCTTTCATTCCCAACCTATTCCCATCCCCTTTATCATTCCAAGGGCGTTATTGATGGGGGGGATTAATTCATCCTAATGCCATTAATTAAGACAGAGGGGATTAATTAAGGCAGGGGGGTATTAATTAATGATAGGTGGGTATTAATTAACACCATTGGGGTATTAATTACCCTGTTTTGGCTTAATTAACCTGTTAATCACTTCTTATTTCCTATTAACCATCTCTTATTACTCTCCTTCCCGTTACGCTGCCACCACCTTTATGGGCCCCCAATTAAGGTCTTAATGACACCATTAAGGCAATTAATGCCCCTAATAAAAGCTGAGGGACACCAAGAGGGGGGTCTCTTAATGAAGCTGCACTAATTAAGGGCTCCTAATTGCTCTGCCAGGCCATGGCTGAGGACATCGAGGCCAAGCTGAAGCGCTACAAGACGGCTCCGTTCGACAGCCGCTTCCCCAACCAGAACCAGACCAAGAACTGTTGGCAGAACTACCTGGGTAGGGCCATGGGGGCCACCTCGGAGGTGACCCCCAGGACATGGGGCCACCCCAAAGGACCTTGGTGGTGGCCTCATGGTCTGTGTGTCCCCCCCCTTCTCCTTAGACTTCCATCGGTGCCAGAAGGCCATGGCCGCCAAAGGGGCGGATGCCACCCCCTGCCAATGGTACTACAGGGTCTACAAGTCCCTGTGTCCTACTTCTTGGGTGAGTGGGGGTCAAGGGGGGGTTGGGGGGGGCAGAAGAAGCTCCACGGGGTGGTGGGGAGGACCAAGGGGTCCATAAGGAGCTCTGGGGGGTGCCACGGGGTGCGGGGAAGCCTCCTGATGGGGAGTTCTTCTTGGGTTCCTCGGGGTGTCACCATCATCTGTGGGTTCTTTGGGGTGTCCCCATGGCTGGCAGAACCCCCTCGGGGTTCCCTTGGGGTCCCCATGGCCATCAGGGTGTCCAGGGTGTCTCCATCATCTATGGGTCCCTCATGGTGTCCCCGTCATCTTATGGGTCCCTCATGGTGTCCGCGTCATTTATGGGTCCTTCATGGTGTCCTCATCATCTGTGGGTCCCTCCTGGTGTCCCCATCATCTTATGGGTCCCTTATGGTGTCTCTGTCATCTATGGGTCCCTTATGGTGTCTCCATGGCCATCAGGGTCTCCAGGTTGTCCCCATCATCTATGGGTCCCTCATGGTGTCTCCTTGATCTGTGGGTCCCTCAGGGTCTCCCCATGGCCCTCAAGGTCCCCTATGGTGGCCCCATGATCCATGAGTCCCTCTCAGCTCCTCCCCATCAGCCCCAAGCCCTTCCTGGTGCCACCATCCAGCCTCTGATGGTCCATTCTGATGTCCACCCCCTGCAGGTGACAACGTGGGACGAGTATCGCGAAGAAGGGATCTTCCCAGGCAAGATCTGAACGTCTCCAACCCCAAGGAGGTGACACTGGTGTCACCACGGTGGTGGCGGGGGGAGTCCCTCTCAGCTCCTCCCCATCAGCCCCAAGCCCTTCCTGGTGCCACCATCCAGCCTCTGATGGTCCATTCTGATGTCCACCCCCTGCAGGTGACAACGTGGGACGAGTATCGCGAAGAAGGGATCTTCCCAGGCAAGATCTGAACGTCTCCAACCCCAAGGAGGTGACACTGGTGTCACCACGGTGGTGGCGGGGGACGTGGGCCACCAGTGGGGCG
>NW_009933552.1:2634-4706 GCF_000696875.1 Nestor notabilis
GGACAAGCAACGTGAGACCCCACAGACCCCCTTGAGGTACCACCAAGAAGCTTTTATTCCTTCCCAGCGGGGGTGGGATGGTCACAGGAGGTGACACCCCCACTTTGGGTGTCCCATGGGGGCTCCTTGGGGACACGAGGTCCTATGGGCCCAAAGGGAGCACTCGGAAAGGCTGGAGCCCCAGGACCTGCCCCACTACGGCCCTGGGGACCTCCAGGGTCTGGGTGAGGCCTCGCAGGGGGAGAGCTCCAGGTAAGAGACCTGCAGGAGGACACAGGTCCATTAGCACCTCCATGGACACGTGTCCCACCAGCTCCATGGCCCATCCATCCATCTCCAGCGGCTCCATCCACCCATCTCCATTGGTTCCATCCATCCATCTCCATCCATCCCCATGGTGTCCCCCCACCTGCAGGTCCCACCCCCCCATGTCCCCACCTCACCTGTGACCAGGTCCCTTGGCAGCAGCTTCCGATGGGGACCAACATTGTCCTCAGGGCCACACGGGCCTAAACATCCATCCATCTCCAGCGGCTCCATCCATCCATCTCCATTGGTTCCATCCATCCATCTCCATCCATCCCCATGGTGTCCCCCCACCTGCAGGTCCCACCCCCCCATGTCCCCACCTCACCTGTGACCAGGTCCCTTGGCAGCAGCTTCCGATGGGGACCACCATTGTCCTCAGGGCACCACGGGGCTGTTGGGTGACACAAGGAGGACGTCATGGAGGGGTGGAGAACATCATAGATGTTGGTTCCATCCATCCATCTCCATCCATCCCCATGGTGTCCCCCCACCTGCAGGTCCCACCCCCCCATGTCCCCACCTCACCTGTGACCAGGTCCCTTGGCAGCAGCTTCCGATGGGGACCACCATTGTCCTCAGGGCACCACGGGGCTGTTGGGTGACACAAGGAGGACGTCATGGAGGGGTGGAGAACATCATAGATGGACACATAAAGCTCAGTGTGGACATGTAAGGATGTCATAGATGGACACCTAAAGGTCATCATGGACAGGTAGAGATGTCCTATGTGGACAAAGAGCTGGAGAACATCACAGATGGACACCTAAGGATGTCATAGATGGACACACAAAGGGCATCATGGACACGTAGAGCTGGAGAACATCGTAGATGGACACATCAAGGTCATTGTAGGTACACGGGGATGTCATAGATGGACACAAAGGACACCATGGACACGTGGAGCTGGAGAATATCATAGATGGACACCTAAAGATGTCATAGGTGGACACACAAAGAGCATCATGGACACACAGAGCTGGAGAACATCATAGATGGACACATCAAGGTCATCGTGGACAGGTAGAGCCATCCTGGATGGAGCCAGGGATGTCATAGATGGCCAAAGGGCTGGAGAACATCATAGATGGCCACCCAAAGGCCAGCAGGGACAGGTCGAGGTGGACACGTAGACCATGGAAACCCACCTCAGCTGCCCACGTCCCACCCTACCCCCCGGTCCCCAAACTCACGGCAGACATCGGGGATGCTCCAAGGTCCCACTCGTGCCCCGGCCTGGTGACAAGCAGCTTCGTAGGCCCCGAGGACCTCGTGGAGGACCTCCTTGTCCCCAGGAGCTTCACAGAGCTCCCATAAACACACGTCGAAGAAGACCCCGGGGTTGACCATGGGGTGACAGGCCCCGAAGGGACCTTGTGGAGCACGAAGGACACCACAAAGCTCCGCGTGGACAAAGGCTCTTTTGGGGGCTTGGTGGCACGGGGGGCACAGGGGGCCGGGACACAGGGGGTGGCACGTGCTGGGGGTGGCCACCAGCTGGTCATTGGATGGGTGCCCGTCGAAGTTGCCGCAGAGGCCGCAGGTGAGGTTGCGGTGCCGGGAGGACACGGTGATGGTGAAGGAGGTCCTGGGGCCGGTGGTGAGGTGGAGGCCGAAGCGGGTGCTGAGGACAAGGGAGGTGGGACCGTGGTGGGACACGCAGATGGAGCGGTCCTCCAGGCAGAAGGGGAGCGGGACAGGGAGGCCGTCCAGCTGCGGGGGACAGGGGTCACCTCCAGTTCCTCGTGCATCCAACCTTCTCCATC
>NW_009933552.1:5086-5322 GCF_000696875.1 Nestor notabilis
CCCCACCCTCCTCCACCCCCATCCATCATCTCCATCCATCATCTCCATCTACCTCCATCCATCCCCATCCTTCTCTATCCCCATCCATCATCTCCACCTATCTCCATCCATCATCCATTCCCATCCATCATCTTCATCCCCATCCTCCTCTATCCTTCTCCATCGTCGTCGATCTCCATCCATCCCCATCCTTGTCTATCCCCATCCATCTGCACCCACCTCCATCCCCCTCCATC
>NW_009933553.1:0-727 GCF_000696875.1 Nestor notabilis
CCCGCCGGAGCGGGGGCACTTCCCCGGGCGGCCTCTGCCCGCCGCAGCCCCTCGCCTCCCTACTGTAGACGGGATGCGGTTTTATATTGGAAATGAGGGGCAGGGGGAGGAGGTGGCGCGCACGCGGAGCGATGAGTGTGCGGTGTCAATCAGAGGGGTTTTGTGTCTCCTTGACTCCTGATGGTCCGTGGCTGAGGTGTCCCGGGTGGCACCACAATGAATATGAATAGGGGTCCTTGCTAAATGGGACAGTCAAAGCGCACCGCCCTGAATAATGGCACGTCATCCTAACTAGACCATTATACATAGGAGGGCTCCTTTTGTCTCTGCTCTCTGCTGCAGCTCTATAAAAGCCCCTCTTTTTCAGGCTGAGGTTAGTCCAAGCATACACTAACTAACCATCCTGTAAACAGGCTGAGTAACCGGGGGGAAAGAGACTGGTGAGAGAGGGGGCTGAGGAGATTTTTTTCCTCTTCCTCCGGCATTTCCAGCCCTTCGCTGGCAGAGCCTGCCGTCCGTTTCTTTCTTTTACGTTCCGTTTTCGTTGCTTTTCAAAGGAGAGTTGTCTTGTTCCACCACCTCCAGAGCAGGGAAGAGTTTCTTGCTCAGAAGCCCGAATACAATGAATTCTGACTCCAGCTCTGTCTCCAGCAGAGCTTCCTCGCCAGATATGGATGAGATGTACCTGAGAGACCACCACCACCACCACCACCATCACCACCACCAG
>NW_009933554.1:0-9845 GCF_000696875.1 Nestor notabilis
CCTCTACGGGGGCAGCAGCTGCCACTCCGATTTTAGGGCAGATTCTTGGCTCTAAGGGCAAATCTCTCCGATAGCATGGCGGGCTTCACCGTCTGGGACTACGTGATCTTTGCGGCCATGCTGCTGGTCTCGGCTGTCATCGGGGTCTACTACGCGTTCGTGGGAGGGGGGCAGAAGACATCTAAGGACTTCCTCATGGGGGGCCGCAGCATGAGCGCCCTCCCTGTTGCACTCTCCCTCACCGCCAGCTTCATGTCAGCTGTCACCGTGTTGGGCACCCCTGCCGAGATCTACCGCTATGGTGCCATCTTCTGCATCTTTGCCATCACCTACGCATTGGTGGTGCTGTGCAGTGCTGAGATCTTCCTGCCTGTCTTCTACAAGCTGGGCATTACCAGCACCTACGAGGTAAGGTGGAGCTGAAGAAGCCTTTCCACAGTCTTCAGGGAGCTAGGGGGCTTCTCACGGCTGCTTTCTACAGGTGTCCCTGCAATCTCTTCCCCAAATCACCCTGTACTCTGTGCTGCCCCAATCTCCACACTCCCAAGAGCAGGCTGCAGCCTGCTCTGTCCCCACTTCTTCCCACACTGCCTCCACAGAGAGGAGGTGCTCAACCCTGCTGTCTTGGCTCAGGAGCTGTGCACCATGCCAGGTTTGTTTCCTCAGTCCAGGTACTCAGTTCAGCAGATGGATTAATCCTTGTGCAGCTTGGATGATAACATGTGGTTAATGATGTATAATTAATATACCAAGAGCAGAGTGCAAAAGCATCTGACATAGGAATCAGAGTTCTCGCATCTTGCTCTCTCCAAACAGGTTTCTAAACTAAGGTGCAACCACAAAAGTTCCCCTGTGGCAGAGTACATATTTTTGCTGTTCCTAAAAATGTTGGGAAGACACTCTTTCCACCTGAGGCCATTCACGCTGGGAAAGTCTTCTCTATCATGCCTATACAGGGAGGTCAGCGAGTGCTCTTAGAGTTTTCTTACTTCCACCAAAATATGGCTGAGCTGGTCTTCAGCTCAGCATGTAAGTTAAATCTATAGCTAGTAGCACAGAGATATCTGGGGTGGTGGGACAATTGCAGGTCAAGACTGACTGTTTTAGAGTGAAGAAGGATCTGGTCAGGACTTTCTTCTGATTTAGAAGGTCTGTGCAACCTGTTTATCTCCCTGCATGGAGATAGTTCCTAGCTGCGGATTTGGAGACAAATTGCTCTTTTCACAGAGGACATTGGGAAGAGGACATCAGTGCAGGTGAAAGTCCCTGACTAGCTACTTTGATCTTTAGCATTTTATTACACTGAACAGAGGTGTTGCAGCACCAGAGGCAGAAAATAAGGTTTCTATTGGTAGATTTAAATAAGAATTCATCAACAGAAATCTCTGGTGGCTTCCAGTGTGTTTTAAACTACTAATTTTTGGACTGTCAGTTATGATGATACCTAAAATAGGACTTTTTAAAATAAACTTCTAATTATGATTGATAGGAAATTCACTGGTAATCTTGGGGTCAAATCAGAGTAATACACCTATAAAAGATGTATCTTCTATTCGTGGACAGAGTTCAGAGACTAAACAACTTATTGTGTCTTTCCAGGGGTTCAGCACTCCTTCCTTGCATGGTTGCACTCACAGATTGTGTTTTAAATGCTTAATTCATGACTGAGCACTTTGAGATACTTCAGTGTTTGTCTGTGTTGATTGAATAGATTGGGAGGCAAAGGAGATCCCTTTTGTACAACCACACACCCTAAAGGGTTGTTAGGACAGATGGTGCGAAGAAATCTGCCCTATATCGTGACAAACTCATTTAGAGGTTGTGCTGTCTCAGGCTAGATATAAAAGTGAGAGAGGGTTCCTGTTTTACAGAAGGCTAGATTTCCACTTACCAGTAGAATATGGTGAGCTGCTTTGGGCAGTGCAGAAGGTGAGGTTACCATGGGAGGAAACTGTTGACCATGAAAACCTTCTGCCCTCTCTCACAGCAGTTCAGATGGATGCACAGAATACCAGAGTTTCCAAATCAACTAAGGCTTAAGAATAGACATCATGTTTTATTTTTCTCTCTGATTTCACAGTGCAGTTGGGTTCTGTTGATTGCTGGTACGTCACTGTGAAATTTCAGGTTACGCTGTGTGAAGTCAAGAGTTGGACTCAATGACCCCCATGGGTGTCTTCCTGTTCAGGATATTCAATGATCGTGTGATGATACATGCAGGTCTTTGCCAGGGCACAGTGCACAGGTCCTTCCCTACCAAGTGCCTTGAGGCAGCTGGGTAGCACCAGTTTCCCTTTTGCAGACTCCATCATATACTGACCAGCTTATGACTATTTCACTTGCTCATGTGTTATTACCCAGTGGTGAGGTCTGTAAGGAAATAGCAAATCAAGTTGAAAGAGATACCAATGAAGGTGACTCTAGGAGTTTTGGCCATTCATGAAAATGTAAAAACAACATTATGCCCTTTCTGTATTGCTCATCACTTCACTCTAGTCCTACCAATAGTGCCAAGTTTTGACATAAACATCTGTTTTTTCTTGTCTTTTGCAGTATTTAGAGCTTCGATTTAATAAATGCCTACGCCTCTGTGGAACAGTCCTCTTCATTATACAAACGGCAAGTAAATCTCAAGCTGTCTGTGGTCCTTGTAGCCACCAGGATTCTTCAGTGGTGTAACTCTGAAGTGGTGTAACTGAAAACAGCTCAGTATAACTGTCTGTTTTCTCTGAGCGGTTGTTGAGGTTACCACAGTGCATGGGTGGCTGGGAGTGAGAGAAACAAAACTCTTTCTGCTCCAGAGCAATGAGGTAGTGAGCAGATGCTGGGCTACCTGCCCCTTGGGTCTCTGTGTATTTTGTTGAGTGCCCAGAGCAGTCACTTGGCATCAGTGCCATGCCAAGAGATGAGCAACCCTTCACTGCAGAGTAGTAGTGTGAAGAGCAGCCCTTTACCTGCCTGCTGGAGAAACCCATAATGGGTTCAAAATGTAAATATACTTCAGTTATCTACAGTGGCAGTTTTCATCCTCTGGTGCATGCATTTGGGGAGTCTGACTAACTCTGAAGACACTGTGAAAGGTAAGAAAACAAGCTGTCAGGAGCTGCCATTTACTGCAGAAGGGTTTGCACCACCACCACTGGAAAAAAAACTGTGTGTCTGCAAACTGAGAAGTAGCAAATTACTGCTTTGGGGAATGCTAAACTAAAGCAGTTCCTGAAATTATTGTTGGTGCAGTTTGCTGTATCCAGCCCATTCAGGAAGTCAGTGTGAGACCACAGCTCACAAATGTGCAGTGAGCACGTGCCAAATGCACCAAACACAGAAAAGCGTTCCTTTCACAATTTTGAAGTGGACTTTTTGGAGAATCCAAAGCAAGAATGAATATACAATTAGAAAGTTTTTTGAGTTACATGCTTACTTTTTGCCCATTTGTGCATTTTTAAGACACATAAGGAGTTACAGGGCAATCACACTTGCACCAATAAGATAGTGGTCAAAGCGGGCTAATTACTTATTCAAACAATGCTGTTTAGCTGGCATTTATAGATACATAAGCCCACAGGAAAAGTGGAGTGCTAGCATGTGTGAATCCTGACACTGTTTCACTAGCAACACAAAGATATCACAATTGTGTAAACTGGAGCAAGCCAAGCATAATTTTCCTTGCAAAGATCAGAAAAATAAGTCTATACAACTTAAATATGTGCTCAAGGAAATAAACTAAAGATCCGTAAGTGTCTTTCTGTGCCAAGCACTAACAACTTAACCTGAATAATGAATAGAAAGAACCCTCCCCAAGATGTTATGGTGTAATTTTAACTGTTCTGTGAATGTTGTCATGTATTTAAAAGAAGAAATAAAAAGGATATGTAGTAATACAACCTGAAAAACCACTGAAGAAGTGGAAAGATTGTATCATCAGTCCAGTTTCTGATTGTCCAAAGCTTCTGGCACTTATTTGCTATATGAGAAAAAGCCACTTTCTCATGCTGAATCCCTGATTTAGCAGGCTTGGAGAGATAAGGATTTGTCTGGAAGACAAACCCTTGGATAAGGATAAGGATGGGTATGGATAAGGAATTAGCTAGATGATTGCATCCGAAGAGTTGCAGTCAATAGCCAAATGTCCTAATGGAAACCAGTAATGACTGGTGCTCTTCAAGGGTCTGTACTGGGACAGTACCATTTAATACTTTGATTAATGACATCTATAGTGGGATTGAATTCACCCTCAGCAAGTCTGTGAATGACACTAAGCTTAGTGATGCATCTGATTCAGCAGAGAGAAGGGGTGTCATCCAGAGGTACTTTTACAGACTTGAGAAATGGGCCTACATGAACCTCAGCAAGGCCAAGTGCAAGATCTTGCACCTGGGTTGGGGCAATCCCCAATATCAGTACAGACTGGGGGATGAACTGATTGAGAGCAGCCCTGCAGAGAAGGACCAGGTTGCCCAGAGAAGCTGAGCATCTGTACATGCCCTATCCCTGGAACTGTTCAAATTCAGATTGGATGGAGCTTTGAACCTGGCCTAGTGGAAGGTGTCCCTGCCCACAGGGGAGTTGGACTAGCTGATCTTTAAAGGAACCTTCCCACCCAAACCATTCCATAATTCAGCAACACACACTGACAGTCACTGTATGGACAGCAAGTCAAACATTGACTGGGCTTGACAAGAGTCGGGTAGTTGGCTGTGATGCGATGCAGCTAGTTCTGAAGAGACATTTGCCAGGGATTGGTCAGGAGTGGCAGCTTTCTTTGCATACAAGCTATACATGGAAACCTAGAGTGGACTTATGGTACCAAAACAAACATGCGTGCATACATGGGCAGGGAGTAGTATATGGGTAGGAATAACTATTTCTCCAGTGACCCCATCATACTTTCTGGCATGTGCTTGTAGCAGGCATGCAGCAAGGGGCCAGGGCAATCTGGCCATGCTGGGTGAAGAAGCCCCTCCACACTAATTTCCTCCCACAGCTGGATTACCGCTCATTTCAGTTACCTCTGGGCTCTCTCTCCAGCATAGCCTCTGGCCATGGCAAAGCTCTGCCATGGGGACTAGATTTGATCTGCTCAAAAGCTACAGTGAGTAATCCAGTGGTTAGCCATCCTGCCCTGGTTTATCACCTCTGCCTAGGGCAGACTTCACACCTGTGGGAAGGGTGAAGGCTTGCTGAATGCTGGATGACATCTGATTCTGCTTCTCTTCCATGCCCAAGTCCCACCCCTGTAAATCAGGGAGTCCAAAGAGTTGAGCCATGAAAAGCTGATCTAAGTCAGTTTAGGACCTGACTGTGATCATTTGAATCAAGATCACTGACCTTCACAGAAGTCATCTGCATATTGCAAGCTGTATTCCTCTGAACTATACCACAATTGAACTTGTTCTAGTATTAAAATGAAATAATAATAATGCGAAAAAATCAAACAGGATTTAAAAATATACACAAAGAATTATAGACGATATCAGTGTATGAATCCTATTGTGCCCAAAAAAAGTGGATGGAGTAGCTCCTTGATTTGCCTATATCTTTACGGTATTGGGTGAAAATACAAATCTGATAATCATGCATGGCTTCATCTTATGATGACTAAGTAATGCTGTATTCTTTGTTTTTACTTACATGCATTGTAGTTGCGTACTGAGAGGCATACTGATTCCAAGACTGAGAAAATAAATTGTAATAGATTCTTTGGCAAACAGTGTGTAAACCTCATCAACTTCCTTTTGCTCTTGTTTCTGCCTTATGATGGCAATTTAAAGCAATAAGATAAGTTAATTATAAAAGCTAGGAGAAGCTGAAGAGGGATTTGGTATTTAAGACTGCCTGGTATTTATGTTAAGAACACTAGGCTGTGAGACTACAGTGCTGGTTAGTCTCAGGCATTCATCTTCTAACAACTGGAATTATTTCTCAACTGTTATGAATGTAGGTAATATAGACTGCATAAATGCTTGAAAAGAAATCATCCCAGAAAGTGATCAGCTTTCAAGGAATTTACATTTATTTTGATCTTTCATCTTTTTTCCCCTTCTAGACTTTATACACCGGTATTGTCATTTATGCTCCATCTTTAGCGCTAAATCAAGGTAAGATGAGCATACTGCAACTGTTCCACTGTTATATTTTTTTCTGCATAGAGTACTGGTATGCTTTTTTCTGATAACACACACCTGAAAATATAGCTCAAGGCTTAGCTATGAAATCTTCTAAGATTTCTGTTGATCCTGATGGGAACTCAGAAGGCTGACCATTTGTAATCCTAGTCCATTAATCCCTACATGTAAAGAATTACAGAAGAGGCTCAAAGGGAAACCCTGCTCTCAATTACTCTACCTCTCATGCAATATTCTTAGGTAATGGCTACATTCTGAAAAGTTAAGAAGACTTAAGTAAATTTTGAAGGCAACACAGAGACTAAACACACATTTAGTTCCCCTGGTTAAGTAAGTGCTGTACTTCAAGAGGAGAGCAAGGCAAAAAGTTCTGTAAATATGGCTTTGGGCTGCCTGGAATTGTTTAATTCAGCCTATCTTTTTTTTTTTTTTTTTTTCCCCCCAGGAAAACCAAACCAATAGCAAAGAGATCTTCAATTTAAGATGTTTGTTATATTTATAAAATGCAATGTTTTCATTTTATACTTCAGAATGACTCTTTGCTTTGAAAATGAGCTGCATTTATTTTTAGAGGGGGAAAAAAGCTTTTATGTGGAGCCAAATGAAACTTTTAATCTGACAGAATCAATTTGTCCACTTGGCAAGAAAAGGTGATAACAAAATGCAAATAAAAATTAATCATTTTGGCTAGAATGAAAATCGTACTTGTTCTGTTCAGTGGTTTTGTTGTTTGGTTTGGATTTTTTTGGCTTGTTCATTGAACAAAAAGGAAGAAAAAACACAACACTGTCTGCAGTGGTCTCCTCTGGATATAAGTTTCACACATTTTTTGTCCTTGATGTTTATATTTGCCCTGCAAATACACACTACAGCAAGGATGGCCTAATTGGCTCCCAACTAGGAGCAATGTTTTTCATTAGTTTTGTTGCAGTGCTTCTCATCAACATGAGCTATCTGTCGGGGAACCCCCAAACACCCTGCCTGGCAGGACGTGAGCATGCCAAGCTGGGGCAGTGACAGCCTGCATGCCAGCCACAGCGCAGTGTTGTCTGGTGTAGAAATACTATCATATTTCCCTAAAAGAAAGGAGAATAAAAGAAAGGCTTTTAGTCTGAAACATTTATTCTAGGCCATGCTTGAACCACCTTCCCTCCATGGAACATTCCCATGCTGCTTACTTGCTTAAATCTCTGCCTAAGGACTCTGTGGGACACCAAGGTGCTTCAAGGAAGGACATGTATTTTAAAACCTTCCTGAGTTGAGGCCTAGAAGCATGTTGGATGTGGTTTTTGGCAGCATTCACATTACGGACAAGTAGTTTCCTAGATCCTGAAATACATCTGCCTTCTTAGTAGTTTCCAATGTCTGTAACAACTGTTTCATTTTTAGAACTTTCTAGTGCGAATCCCCAGGTTTAGACACACTATTCTTTTCATTGCCATTTTTATTCCCTACTTTGGCTTTTAACTTATTTCTATTTTTTTTCCAGGAACCAGCTTGGGGGTGGAAGATTGATCATAAGTTTTTTGTCCCCAATGCTTCATTCACACTGGTGCCATTTTCCTCTTTTTTAGTTACTGGCTTTGACTTGTGGGGTGCAGTGGTGGCAACTGGCGTGGTCTGCACTTTCTATTGCACACTGGTACGTGGGCCTTTTGGCTGTGAAAAATCTCTGTTCCTTTCACTATTCACAAAAATATGGAATTTATTAAAAAGTAGCCTAATAACCAGGTTACCCCATGGGAGTACATTTCACAATGTAGATGTAGCCACCCAGGGACTTCTGTGGATGCAAAGGTAGCCACTACATGACTCAACCCTTTTCTGTTTTGATACATTCAAACCTCTGTTGTTGCAGAAAGAACAGGAAAAAGACAGATTTCCCTTCCTGAAAATACTCCTGGGTTTTGTTGGTTTTTTTTTTTTCCTAATATAGAAGGGATTAGCTGTGTAATTTGTCAAGCACCTGCTTACTGTAACTATAATAGTCCTGTCACTGAATAGAGCCACTGAAAATAGCAAGTGCCACATGAACAGATTGGTCTTTACGTTAGTGTTAATTGACCAAGTGTCTAGAAATCATTAAATGGAATCTCACTGACGAATTTATTTGTATATGTTGGATTAAATCATGTTTATTTTTATTCACTTGAATGGTATACCTTCTGCAGTTAGTGGTACTGTACATGTGTAAGGTGAGCACTGTCTGCCAATTTATCTTTTGATACAAACTTCCAAATCAGGTTATGTGATAAAGGAAATACTGGATTAAATCATGTGTATGGCCAAAGTAAATTCTAGTGCACTTCAAAAAAGGAACCTGAATAGGTTCCAGGTTGCAGTTCCTAAACATTCCAGTATAGAATTATTTCCATTACAGAAGAAGATGAAATTAATCTATTATGCATAATACAGATTGTAACATTTCTCTTAGTTGAATGTGAGTGCATAGGAAGAGCGCTGCTGCCCTGTTGTACCTGATACATGCTGTTCCTCATGCAGGGTGGTCTGAAGGCAGTGGTGTGGACAGATGTTTTCCAGGTTGGAATCATGGTCGCTGGATTTTCAGCTGTCATTATACGAGCTGTGGTGGTTCAGGAGGGAATTGGACGTATTGTAAACGACTCCTACTATGGAGGAAGATTAAATTTCTGGGAGTGAGTTTGTACTTGCAGATGATGCGCCTCTTTATTCCTACAAACAGACCCCATGTGACTAACTGTGAAATTAAATGGTTACTGAAGGAGGAGCTGGGGAGAAGTTGTGACCCAGTTTTTATATATTTTTAAACAAGCTCACCTAGTGTGAGCGATATTTTTTAGGTTTTACACCATGCAAAATCTTGTGAATAGCAGAACCTTTTTACTTTGCCAAGTAGGTGTTTTAAGGATACATTTTTGATCCCACTGAAAGTAAATGGTGAATAGAAGACAATCGTATTTATACTTACAATTTGCAAATTGTAAGTCATTTGTCCTTTTGTCTACCGGTTCATGATATTAAGAAGGTTCTTCAATTCTTTACCAAGTTCTTTGGTGAATATTTCATCTGTGTTTTTTTTTTTCTCCTCATGAACAGTCGTTTTTTTCAATCTGTTAGGTTGATTTGCAGTGGTTATACTGTATTGCTTTTCCCCCCAGTCATAGTGCTCACAGATAGAAAAAGAAAAGAAATAAAGGCATGTAATAGGTGAAATAATATTACATTGTTCACTAAGATATGCTATATTAAAGTGTGATTTAAAAAAACCCCGATTTAAAAAAAACCCGATTTGTGGCCATCTAAAATCAGTAATTCACTTAGAGCTAAACCAGCAGAGTCCACAAAGGCTGGGCATGCAAACACACCTTTATATTGGTGTTAGACTGATGTACCTCTAGATAAGCAGGCATATTGGACTTTTTACTGGAGCATCATTTCATCACAACAGTCACAGGCATCATACAGCTTTACTTAAGACTGTAGTTTATAGGCAATAAATTAGTTAAACTTCACCTTACACAGATTTCACTGGATCAGGATTTCAGCTCTGAGTTTTAAAATTTGCTTTTCATGATTTCACATAAAGTTGGAGTATCTGAATGTTCAAAATCTTGCCAAATTAAGAGTTTGTATTAGAACAAGTATATGTTTGGGTTTTTTGGTTGTTTTTTTGATTATTTTTTTTTTTTTTTTTTTTTTTTTTTTCCTAGGGATTTAGGTTTTCTCATAATGAAAAAT
>NW_009933554.1:9876-27919 GCF_000696875.1 Nestor notabilis
TTTCCCTTCTTTGTAGCTTTGATCCCAATCCTTTGCAAAGGCACACGTTCTGGACTATTATTATAGGTGGGACTTTCACATGGACTGGCATATATGGGGTCAACCAGTCTCAAGTACAGAGATACATTGCATGCAAGAGCAGGTTCCATGCAAAAATGTAAGTCTTCCTACAGTAACTCTTAATGTCTGAATTTAGCAGTCACTGTTCTTTGTCATGGAGATTTTTTTTTTAAAGGAATTTTTTGTCTATATAAAGCACATTTGCAAAGGGTAAAAATGTTTGCTTTCTCTTTTTCGTTTTCATTTGCCTTCAGGTAGAAGACAAATCGGTGAAATAAATACTGATGTTTAAATTACATATAATTGCTCTAACATTGAACTTTGTGCCAGAATGTTTCACTGTGGCAGTATTCTTGCATATAAATAACTGCATTAAGTTTACATGCAACCTAAAGATCAAGTAATACAGTACATCTACTGAAGCCACATCAGGACAGCATCTTGAATTGCTACTCTCCTAAACCTAAATCATTATGTGGAAATTTTGCATAAGTAAAGACTAAAAGATTTTTCCATACCAATAAGTATAGGCATGAGAAAATGAAGAAATGTTCTGTTCAGTGATAAAGTTGCTGTGCTGAGGAGCCATATATCTTGTTTTCATAATAATGATTTTCTTTTTTTTTTTTTTTAGGAATTCACTATGGAAAAAGCAGAAGGGTTTTACTTTAAACATTTGTTATCAGTTTTTACTCTAAAGTGGAATACTATTTACTAAGTCTGTAATCTTACCTTTTCTTTAGTACTATTCCAGTAGTTCACAACTCAGGATTTAAGAATTATTAGCAAGCTCATAAAGTCCATTTATAGGAGAAATATATAAATGCACATCATGACTATAGTCCCTATAAGTTCTGTCATACAGTGACATATGGAGAAGGAGTTTATGAAGGCTTTCACTTCATAAACTTAGCATAATACCTACAAAATCATGCACAGTTTAGAACTGAAATATTTTGGTTACGTCAATAAAGAAAATCTACTTTTCAGCCACTTAGGCTGCAGATGGGAATAAGCTGACGCTCATCACCAGCCACCTCTCCAGCACACCACATGGCTTCTCTGCAATCCCTGGCATGTAGCTGGGTTCCAGGCTTCTGGTACTGCAGATGCAGGAGGTGCATCCCATATCTGTAATGCTACGTACATTGTGTCAGATTTGCGCGCCAGTGCAACTGTTCTTCCTGAGCACCTGCTCCCTTATGGGTTGTGCTCCTTTCCTATGCTCTCCCTACCCTCTTTTGTAAGGAGGGACACCTCCAGGGTGTCACAGAAACAGAGTGGCCAAGGGGAATCAGATTTTCTGAACTGTTGTAGCAGCTTTGACTAGGGCTGAAGGCTATCTGGTTCTGGAGTGGTTTGGATGGATTTGTAGCTCATACACTTTTAGTGGTGGCATAGCCTTAATCAGTAGGGTCCTT
Source organism: Nestor notabilis (assembly GCF_000696875.1). NCBI lineage: Eukaryota > Metazoa > Chordata > Aves > Psittaciformes > Psittacidae > Nestor > Nestor notabilis. The sequence continues at coordinate 11,358 of NW_009933554.1, forward strand.
TCCTGCTGGTGTGGGTGGCTGGACTTCATGGTGTCTTCCTCATGCGGGTTATTTCCCCCGCATGGAGAAATCATCTTGTATAATGGTTGCAACTTGTCACAATTATAAACACAGTGGTGTTTATAATTGCGGTTGCAATTATAAATTCTGTGGTAACTGTTCAGTTAATTTGCAAATATAATTAGACACATCTGCAAGTCACATTCGTGGTTTGCACCTCTTATTGCCATTTAACCTGTGTATAGAAGTGTAAAATGTTATCAGGTCAAACTTATAGGGTTTTGTACCCCCATGGCATTTACTGTAAGATTTCATAAGAAACAGCACAATGATAGAGCTGAGAAAACAATTCTTTCATAGATTCCAACTTGCAGTTTTTGGGAAGACATTTAGCAGTGGCATAAGAGTAGGAATTTTCTTAGGCTTTGGGAAAGGATTCCACACCGTTCATGAAACACACCAGGAGGTAGGAGTGCACGCAGTCATCCTCAAACGGTAACTAGGCAAATTGAACGTAATGCTCATATATGAATAACAGGCATTCAGAAGAGGAGATCTAAACTTTCAGAAAAATACACACTACTAACTTGTTTTTTTCTACTTTCCTTTCAAGGTCAATCAATCTCTGCCATGTTTCAGTGCTCAAATCTTACAGCCAGCCTGAAACAAACAACTGAAAATAAGCCTTGTGCAGTCACAGTGCCTACTTCAACCAAACTCCACCCCATGTTACACACCCCGTATTAATGGAAACACCTCCACCCAATAGTGCTAGAAGTATTATACTCCAGTGTTTAATCATAGGGTGTACCATGAGCTGGGATTTAAATCAGTGGAAAAAAACAGCTTTCTTTTCACTGTCAAACACTGATGCAGTTTAAAAACAAGAACTGGCAGATTCAGACAAACAATTTCTTTTGCTCCTGAGTGTTTCTCTTGACTTTCTAATCTTTACTAGAGGCTCTAGGCTAATACTGCTATTACATCTGTTCAAAAGAGTTGAATTGATTTAACTCATCGGTTAAATTTTGTGCTAAATTGGCTTCTGAGTGCCTTATAGGTAGATTATGCTAATAAAGGAACAGCTTCAGCTAAATGGGTGCAAGACAACCAATCAATATGTAAGCATCTATAAGGACTACTTTGTTTTTACCAGATTAGTCTATAGAGAAATTTAAAGTGCTGCTGCTTCTGTGTTTAGGCCACCCCTACAAAGCATAAATGCAGAGTTTCCCCTACTGTGCGTAAATCAGCATTTTTTTATATGGGTCTTTTTTAAGTTTACATTGTGCTTGTGAATAATTATTCTGTAGTATAAAACTGATAGTTCAACTAGTTAGTCTACATTATGCCCTTCTGAAAACATCCCTTTCAGTTCCTAACAAGATCTATGAGGTTAGGTTTACTTCTTTATTCATCCTGCTCTAGAAGTCCAAAGGCTGGTACCCCATATGCCCCCTACCTTCTTGGCAACTTAAAGCACCAAAAGGCTTCCTGAAGCATTGAAAGCATGGATATATTTGCTTAGAAACCAAAGGTCCTCCCAGTGGAGGTCTTAGCAGTTGGCACAGGTCCAGAGTATATGATCTGTCAGGCAGTTAAATCACTATCTATGGATGGTACACAGATAACTGGGAGGCAACTGCTGGAAAGGAACGCTGTTTTTCAAGGCCAACCTCCCCATGGGTGTGTTTGCTTGAACTGACCATCCTAGGTCAGAAGAACTTTGTGACCCAGGAGTCATCAAGAGCTGAGAAACATTTGAGAAGATCAGAAAGTTAGATGGAAGGGAAAAGCTCTCACAGGGTGAGGAGAACACTTTGTTTTTCACTGCCTACAGAGGTTGCCTGTTGTGTGTGGCAAAAGTAGCATTAATGACTGATGAAAACCCATTTCTGCTCTCAGCATTAAGCTGAAGCTCATGTCAGGAGGTGGGAAGGTTTTGGGGTTACTGGACCTTGTCTCTGGAAGTGGCAGCTGTAGGTGCTTCAGACCAGAAGTCAGGTCCCAGTGCCTTGTTGCTGCCTCCCATGGACACTGTCTCAGAAGGAAATGGGGGATTAGTTGTTTGACAGGCAACTCCAGCGCTGTGTGAGTGTGGCGCTGCAGCTCCAGAGAGAGAGAGGAGTGCTGGTGCTGACTAAAAGCTACCTTGCACTTTGATCTGGGGCACCCCACCTTACAAATCTATCTGCATTTGTCTTTACCAAAGTGTGAGGCAAGGGCAGGAGAGTGTCTTATTGCCAGTTGCCTGCAACATAAACCTCACCCACATGATGAAATGTGGGGATTTCCATATGGCTCCCATCATCTCCAGAGCAGACTTTGTCAGGAGACAGGCACTCAGACTGTACCACCACCATCTGAAGCATAATTTGTATATTTAAAAACGTGATCTCACACTGGGCGAGATGCTGGAAGGTGTATGGTGGTTCCCTTTCTGGTGGGCAGCCACCACGACCAGGAAGTCTCCTCTGTGCTGGTGTGGGCTCTTGCTCGCTTGGCCTTGTCAGGTTCTTGAAGGACATTGAGCTCTAAAATGGTGTTTCCATGTGTTTTGATACAGGTCCCTCTACATCAATCTGGTGGGCCTCTGGGTGATACTGGTCTGTGCAGTGCTGTGTGGCCTGGCCCTCTACTCCATTTACAAGGACTGTGACCCATGGACATCAAAGCAGGTGTCAGCACTTGACCAGGTAGGGCCCCGTATTTCAGAGGAAGTTAATGAGGGGTATCCTTTCCTCTGCAGCCGTAATAACCAGATGGGGGTTCAAGAGTCAGGGGGGTGGGAATAACGACGTGCCCCAGTCCTGTATTAGTTGAGTCTGTAACACTGGGGCCTAAGCTGAGACCATGACTGGAGGGAATACCCTGGAGAAAGCAGCAGACCTATCCTCAGCACTGTTCCGTGTGCCCAGCTGTCCCGGAGCTCAGGTCTCTCAGTGCCAGGTAAGGAGGGCAGCAGGGAGAGCAGCGATGTGGAGTGTGCTCATTCCACCCGCCTCTGTAAGTACTTGGGATTTTCACCCAAAATGGGCCTGTGAGTGCCAGCACAGCATGAAACCACCTCAGAGAGAAGTGAGGGGAAGAGGCTGCTGCCAGGCATGGCTGAAACAGCAGTGCCTGTGTGAGTGACTGCAGGCCCTAGCAAGCTGCTTTGTATCACCCCACCTAACCTGCTCTGTGCCAAGAGAGGTGAAAGCCCTTTTAGATTCAGAACATAGTCATACCCAAAGTGTACACCTGAAAGAAGGCTACCGGGAGGTAGTGCTTTGCTGGTGATGGTGCACCCTTCTGTCCTTTGGAGCAGAGCTGGGCAATCAAACCATGCAGCACCATGCTGTGAAGAAACCACCTTGTAACTGATGGTCACCTCTCCCTACATAGGCCCTGAGCAACATCTTTACCTGAGGAACAAGAGCTCTGGGATCTTACAGACTGACCAGTCAGGGCTCAAGGAAATCATGCACGTCTATTTTTTGGTATTTTTATGTCCTGGAATAATCATAGGCTCTGGATAACACCACATGGACTGTGAAGCCAGAAGAACACAATCCTGAGGCAGGACCTGCTCTTGAAGGGTAGAATAACATGAGTTGCAGAAAGCTGAGGTTGAAACCCAAATGAAATGAAGTTGTTCCTGTCAGTTGAATTCTTTTGGTGGAAACTGGAAGCAAGATAACTAAAATGACCAACTTGTCTGTGAAAAAAATGATTCACAGGAAGAAAATCTCAAGATTCCTGTCTTTCCAGTGCTCAGATCTCACAAAGGTCAACAAATGATATGTGGTTTCCAATAAGGAAATTGTTCTCGCTTATCCTGAGGTTATTGGACTGTATGTAAAAACTTTTTGTGAAGTCAACAGCAGACATAAACATCTGCTGTGGAACCCAAGCCCCACAGAGTGATGTATGATAGAGAATACCTACTGCCTAGTGTTAGCTTCCTGTACCATCCTTACTGGAAACAGCCTGACAGCACAGCTGTATGCTCATCTTTTCTAGGTGCTCTAAACCGACTTTGCTGTATCTTGAATGGATGTTTCAGGATTTGTTTTCTCTGTAGAAATCCAAAAAATAGTGCAAGGTGGGACATTAAAAATTTGACCAGCTGGGCAGAATGCCAGTGAGAATGCTATGCAAAAACAGTACAGTGACAAAAAGAAATATTAGGGAAAATTGCTCTGATTTTTTCAGCTAATGCCATACCTAGTGCTGGATATTCTCCACGATTTTCCAGGAGTGCCAGGGCTTTTTGTGGCTAGTGCCTACAGTGGGACATTAAGGTAATTTAATAATTCGGAACTTGTTATCTTTTTTCTTCTTTTCTTTTTTGTTAGAGCTAAAGTTGCCTTTATACTAAAACTTTTGCATTTCATTTCTTTGTCTAGCTAAGTTTTTTTCTTTAAAAAAAAAGTACTGTAAGATCTTTCATGATGAAGCTTAAATATACATAGTTTCCAACAGTGGCACTCTGAAGTCCTAGGACTCAAGACAGTTCAGTGTTCCCTACTAGAAATGTAAGGAAACAGCTAGCCACACACAATGTACAACACTAACAAATCCTCTTCTATGTGTTTTTAAAGCTCCTCTGCTTTATTATAAATGAGTGGTTACACAAAATAGTTACAGTTGGGAGAATTTCGTATTGCTCACCTTTAATTTTCCAGTTTCAAACCTGCATAACATTAAAGCCATCTCCCTTTCCTCACCCCTGATCTTTAGAGAATTGTTTAAAAAATTGTTCCTGGACTTCCAATTGTCTTGGATGAACTCCATGAAAATACCAATCACTGTAAATTTTTACTGAAGGAGAGAAATCAGTTCCCTTCTATCCAATAGTGGGGAGTGTTTTGTTCAGCTTTCCCAAGGAGCATCTTTTAGGACCTCTCTCTCGAGGAAAGCTCTGAACAATAGTAAGCAGATAAAAATAAGGAAACTTAAGAATGTGACACCAGAATGTTTTGTTCTGGGTAGTTGTAGCTACACAAATAGAGGGAACAGCCAGGATATTTGTTTTCCACATGCTGAAGAAAAGCTGGTGGCTTGGCAGAGTAAGGTACACACAGAAACAAGATCACTTGAGTGGCTTTTTGCCTTTGGAGCGCTGGTTTCTCTGACCCCACAGAGAGCCTGGAATAGTTCGGTTCGGACTAGTTGCCTAATTTTTATGTTACTGTAATTAGATTATCTGAATCCTCCTCTGAGGGTGCATTCAAAGTAATCAGTGACCTGCATGTAGGAACTTTACCCACCCAGATACATACAGTGTAAATGATTTATTAAGGTATCACATAAACCAGTAATATTTACTGGTTTGTGCCACATGTAATAGATATTTTCATTGACCTCTCCAGGTCAACCTTTTCATCAATATTTGCTTTGTCTTCACTATTTTAAACAGTTTTTGTAAGCTATTAACTGCATCACCTGGAAGAATAACTTATTTCAACCAGTACAGCTGTTACATCAGTTTTCTGACACTGTTCTAGACAGTGGCAGTTTCTCTCTGCCAGTAACGCATCTGTTATCTAGGATTTCAGTTTCCAAGATAAAAGTCTGTATAAATCTTGCCTTCTGTAGTACAGTGTCCTCCAGCATCAACGCTTTGGCTGCCGTGACTGTCGAAGACCTCATTAGGCCATACTTCAGATCCCTCTCTGAAAAGAAGCTGTCATGGATTTCCATGGGGATGAGTATGTCTGGAAAATATCTTTCCACTTTTGCTTTACAAAGCGAGGGCTTGATTCAGATCTTGCCAACAGCAGTGTAAGTCAAGAATAAGTGCATTCACACCAATAGGACTGCACTGCTGCAATATTTTGGGGATACGAGATCAGCTGCATAGGTTTTACACAGAGTGGGGGACAAACTATTTGAAGTGAGCATAAGGAAGAAAAGAAACCAATGTTTCTGATCTTTAAGTGGGAAAGATGCATTGCATCTGAATTCAATATTGATTTGCAAAACTACAAAGCCAAAACATGTTATTTTTCATCCATCTGACAAAAATTAGAAGCATGGGAAAAAAAATTTGTAACAAACCTTTTGAACTGAGTGATACATGAGCAATAGCATTGTGTCCCAATAATATTCCAGAGAACAAGAAACTTCACATCTTCTCTGATATACTCTCAGTCTGTTTAGCTCCTCTGTTTCATGTAGCTCAAAGAAGAGGGTCAGAACTAGGCTGAGCAGATGCTTTAAATCTCTGAAGTGCAATAGCTGTCTCTGCTATTTGTACTGCCCTGTGACCAGCTGCAGGTGTAGCCCAAGACAGTATCTGCAGTAAGTGTGGAAACATCACAGTCCCAACATAGTGTTGTAGCACATACCAGCAAGCACAGCAGACTGACAGCAGGTCACAAGTATGATATTTTTACCTGAGAGCAGTTTCTTAGGCATTATTCCAAACAATGTTTACACCAAACTTGTTGATCTTATCATGAGTTGCGTGACATATTACATTAAACAGAGAGATTAACCTACTGCTTGTGCAGTAAAACTCCAAAGGAGTGGAGGTGGAAAAAACAAAAAAGCCAGCGTTATGGTTCCTGGAAGCAGATGCTACATCCTGGTGACCTGGGATGTTCTTTGTCACAGTGCCAGTTCCCAGTAACCTGTGAGCATTTACTTTCTTGCTCCAAGGACTTTAGGCTGAGAAACAGAAAACATTCCCTCAAAATAAGAACTATGACACCAGAGATTATCTGAGAAATACGAACAGTACATGTGGCATTGCCACTATGGCTAATCTGCATGGCTGCCATTTTGTAACCACTCTTTAGTAATATACAGGATGAGGATTTTGTCAAGTTTGCATGAACTCAGTGTAAAAAGAAACCTGATCTTTTGTCCAGTTCAGGCTCTCTTAATAAAACCCCAGATGCTAGCAGGTTTGTTTTGGAGATGTCAGGGCCATGCTAGGTTAGATGGAAGCATTTCCATCAGTGATTTTCAAAATCTGGCAGATTTATACATCATACTGCCTTTTCCACACAGGCCTATTTTACGGTGGAGTCTGCATTGCTATGGCTGCACTGGCATCTCTCCTGGGAGCCTTGTTGCAGGTAGGTGCCAGGCTTTTTTCATGCACATGTTAAATCACCCAGAATGAATTATGTAAGCAAATAATTTCTGGATACCATTATAAGAGTAGTTTTTATTCTCTGTTGGATACTGACCTCAGCCCATGGCTCAGCCTCTGCTTTAAGCACCCATGTAACTACACCAAATCCTGCCACCGGAGTACACACCAGTTAAAATCATACTTTCCTTCTTGCTGTGTTGGGGGTTTTAACTTTCTTACACAGCACCTGATAGCAGACTCTTCCTTCCTCAGGCAGCACTCAGCATTTTTGGCATGGTTGGTGGCCCCCTTTTAGGACTGTTTGCCTTGGGAATCCTCTGCTCCTTTGCAAATGGAATTGTAAGTAGAAATTTAAAGCCCTGTTCATCTAAAGATGTTGATAATTTGGGGTATCTCCTTCTGCCTTCCCCCACCCCAATAATTTTATGTTGGGCAGCAAAGGAGATATCCTCATATAAAGTATCTAAGACATTTCCTCCTTATCTCAAGGACACGGGTGTATAGGAACTTGAATTTCCATCCCATTAAGAAATTTTACCTGACTAGAGGGGGGAAAAATTCTGAGTAAAAATAAATCTATGGCAAGGATTTCTGGAAAAGACAGTTTTAGAAGCACAGAACAATGTGTCTTAAGATGTAGCTGAACAAAGTAGACTTTGAGGATGCTACCCTGTCTGAGCAAAAGGAGGTCAGGCTGGGAAAATGGGGCCCAAGCATTTGCAGACTGAGTTGGGGTGTTCTCAGTGTGCTTCAGCATCATGACATTATAATTTCCAAAGAAAAAACCTATTCCATCAAAAAATGGATTTTACAAACTTTGGGAACATGGCCCATGGGTTAGTCTGTCAGGATTGCTGTTTACTAAGGTTCACTAATCATTAACCTTTATGTTTCTACAGTTGACATTTTTTGTATATACTAAAAAACACTCCAAAACAAAAAACAAAACAAAACAAAACACCAAACCCACACAAAAAAACACCAACCCCAAGTCCCAAAAACCCCACTAGCTCTCAGCCCCATTCCCCCACCCTGAAGTAGAAGAAACTTTTCCAAAAACAGACCACATGAGAAGAAGGAAAAATGCTTCTGTATTTGTTCAAGGAGGGCCTCAAATGAAGCAGTATTTTCCCATATACCATGCAGCCCAGAGCTATCCTTTGATTGAAAAGGCATAGTGGAAAAATAAAGAGAGGTATGCTCAGGAACTGTGAGTAAACACTGTATTTCCCAAAAGGTGAATAAAGTAAACTCCCCTGCTCTCCCCAGCTGTATATTTCATTTTTGCTAGGGAGCCTACTGTTTAGGTTATCTTTTTTCTTACTGTTTAGATTATCTTACTGTTTCTTACTCATCTAGGTGTTGGCTTTTTCAAATATCCTTTTGCTTTTCATGTAAAGTTTTATTTCCTGTTTTGCAGGGTGCATTTGTGGGTCTTGTCAGTGGCTTTGTTATTTCGCTTTGGGTTGGAATTGGATCTCAGATTTATCCTCCACTCCCAGAGAGGACCAAGCCACTATCTCTCTCAACTATAGGCTGTAATATATCCTCAGGAAATTTGACGGCAACAGAAAACCCATTAACAACAGTTTTCAGCACACCAAGTGCAGAGAGGTATACAAGTTCATCATGTGGAATCAACAAAGCATGTATTTGTTTTAAAGTAATGCAAACATCTGCCTAGCATCTGGGTTACTATAACTATCCCTCCCTGGTTTACCTGTGAGGCTGCTTAAGATGAAGCATATCTTTCCCTGTCAGAATTTTTATGGGTTACCCCAGAACAGAAGTCAAAGTGAATCATCCTATTGATCTGAAAAGCTTCAGTTCAATATTTGAGTCTACAGGCTTGGATATGCCTTACTGGGAAGCATAGTGTTAAAGCATAACATTTATAGTTATTGGATAACTTCCACAGTCTGTCTTATGAATTAAAGTAGTAGGCAGTTAAAGGGCAATTTGCCAGTTGAACAGCTCCACCTACAACAGCTTGTCTGTGCAGAAATAGGTCTATTCAGGAAATTCAGAAGAGAACATAATCTGTATGATGGGCAAAATGTAAGGGATTTTCTCCCCTCTGCAATTACCATATGTCTTACTTTGGACAATCACATGTAAGTGTAACAGTTACGAACGACAATATAGGGAACAGCAGGAACAGAAAGAAGATGAACAAACACATTTCTAGGGATTACCAATCCTTACACCTTAGAGCACTGCACAATCAACAGATACCCTGGTGCACACATGGATCACCAATATCCAGTGTCATGGACTACACCTCTCACATGAGACCTCCAGCATTGCTTACGGCTGGGAAGCAACCGTTGCAAGAGGACACATTTTCATGGAGAACAAAATAAGGTGTAACCTGAGGTGTGACAGTTGCCCTATTTTTTCTGGCTGTTTATAGCTGCACAGTGGCTGATTTCCTACTATTTTTTATTTTTTATTTTTTTATTTCCCCTCCTTTAAATAACGTCTCCCCTTCTAAAGAAGTTATCCCTTCCTCTGGATAGCTGGAGTGCTCAGCCCTGCACTAGATTGCTAGTAGAGACAGGCTCTCCTCTTTTACCTGCTCTGTCCCACACACTGCCTCACTGTACTGACCTGTTTCCTCCCATACCAAGGAACTTGTCCTGCAAATTTCATAACAAACTTTCAGTGCATATTTTATTGTATGGAGGTACTTCAAGACTACCAGGTCACTTGATTCAGAAATAATTCTGTATTTATATGCTGTCTGGAAACAGACAACACCTTCAGGTTGCTTGGAATAGGAAAGCAGATTTATCCTTTTTCTGCTCTTTTTTAGGCCTGCCCTGGCAGACAATTGGTATTCCTTGTCTTACCTCTATTTCAGCACAGTTGGGACGCTTATCACAGTAGCTGTGGGAATAATTATCAGCCTTCTAACAGGTATTAGTTCCAGAGCTATGATTGAATGTATCTTGTACTGCTTACAAACTAAGATGAGCAGAGAGCTGTCATACCCACAGGAAGTGCTGGTGACCCTGTTGCAAACACTTTGTAAAGGTTACTACCCTAAATCTCATTTCCTACCCCAGCCCTTCTGCATCCCCCTCTTGGTCTCTGCTTATAGCAAAAATTACTTCAAATTTCTAGGGAGAAAGAAGTTTCAGCAGTTTTTTAACCGGAGGGAAATAAAGAAATAAATATGTCTTTCCCATTTTATTAGATGTCAGTAGGGGCTGGAGGTTTAAGGGTTGTCCCTGAACATGGCAAGAACCCCAAGCAAGGAGGTACACCTATGCTTCTAGACAAAAGCAGTTTTACTTCAAGTGAGTTCAGAGCACTCAAGGGTTTTTGTCTGCACCTGTACAGTGCATGCTTTTCAGCCCATTCACATACTTAAGAGCTGCAGACCCTGTGCATGGCTATATTAGCTTCTTTCTCAGTTTCCCTGTACTATTTGTGCAAGGGGCAAAAAGCAGCCAGATAAGAAATCACCAGCCCAATAAACAAAAAATCCAACAAAATCTCAATCTCAACCTCTCTCTCTCTCTCACTCACTCACACACACACGCGCACACACACACGCATGCACGCGCACACACGCAAGCACACACCACTTTCTGGGGCACAAGATCCCATTTAATCCCCATGTGGCAATCATCAGAGCTAATTCCCAGCACCTGCATCTCCTTTCTTTCCCACACATATTCCCCCACAAGAGTAAGTTAATCTTCCATACCTTAAAAATGACCAAATATCCCTCTAACCCTCATCCCCTCTAGCTTGGGGCTGCCCTTAAATAACTTACTATAAAAATTGCTGGTGACTTTGGAGATAGGAGTCTTGCTGACAGGGAGCTGAGGACTGGGGCTCAAGCTCCCTGTCAGCACTTGGTCCATATCTACTGGGCAGGGTGGTCCCAGATATCATTGTATGAGATTCATCCTCTTCAATTGTCTCAGTCTTTTTTACACAATAAGAAATCTGAGGAAGCTTGAGGAAACTCTGGGAAATGGCTAATACATTTCAAATAGACCTTGAAGGATTATTTTTATATTTTGAGAGGTGCAGTATATACATCATTGTAAAGAAACAATCCCTAAGGCCTGTGACTGCTTGATGGCTTTTGCTGCATGACTCTGTCCTGCTCACCTGGCCTGGTGCCCATGACTGGGCTCTGACATATGATTTGCATGTGGAACCCTGGCTGATTGAAATCTGCCTATTTTGTAGGAGGACTTAAGCAGAACACAGATCGTAAATTCCTAAAGATTTCCTGTCCAACTTCTCACAGTCTAAATCTGAGACGGTATGAATCTCTGATTTAAATCAATCTTTCCTCCTGGGAACAAAGGGCTCCTGGCTTATTTTTTCCCACCAGGATGAATAGCACATGATGCTGCCTGATACGACTGCTTTAAAGCAGTAGCAGAGCACAAGGTGGGTAGGAGTAAAGCAGCTGGCATAGGCAGCAAAGCTATGTTTGGCCACAGCTTGACTTCAGTGAACAATAGAGGAGAAGCTGAGACAAGGGACAGTTGTTCTCCAGGTTTCTGCCAAAATACTCCCTCACTAGCTAGTCTCTTGGAAACTGCCCCAAGGCACACTTTAGGCTCAGCAAAGCTTCCTTTGTTTGTAAACGTGTCTTCTACAGTTGGTATTTTTTTGCAACTTTAGCTACTGTTTGAGAGAAAACATTTCTAGTTAGCATATCTGTTTCCTAGCACCCTCCCTAAGATACAAGAAAAAGGAGAGACATTATTAAGTAATAACAACCCTTCAAAGAGAAAATATAGGGCAAATAAATATGTTTGTTTTAAAAAAATTATAGATCACTTTTCAGTTAGTATCATCAGGATGCTGAAGCTCAGCTTTGTTCAGTGCTTTTCAAGTGCTGCAGGTACAGTCAATGATCTTGTCTTTGAGACGGTTCAGTTTGCAAAATGATTTTCCTCCATGATGACAACTCCTTTTAGTATGATCTCATGTATTTCAGCTTCTGGATATGAACAACAGGGAGAGAAAGAGACTTTTACAATGTTATTGTAATGCTGTTTGCCCATGTCAGGACTAGCAACCAGCTGTCCAGTTATTGTTGCTCACTGCCTTTAGTGGGCCAACATCTGTTTTCACTGTCTGGGAATTTAAACCCTGAAATTGTTTGAAAAACAAAGAAACAAAACCCCAACCCCCCCCAAACAAGCAAAAACCAAACCACCACCACCAAACCAGCCAACCAATGAACCAAACTAAAACAAAAAAAAAATCCACCCACATGGAAGCTAATGTCCACAGCCACACTATTTTATGCCTGGATTCAGAAACAAGTGTCTGCATGGTTCTATACCTAGGAGATAGTGGCTGGCATCACAAATAATGCAGAAAGTTGGTAAGAAAAAAAATCAGGGAGAATTGAGCAACTTCCTGCACATAAAAAGTTTGACATCTCATTATGTTTAATAGATACGGAACATCAAAGCAATGACGCATGATAATCTGCTCTTTATGTCAAAGATGGGGAAAGCACCAGGGATTGATGGGGCAAGCACCTTGAGTCAGTAGCTCAAGGACCTGGTGGCGACAGGTCTCTAGACATGAAAACAGCAATTAGAACTTTGCACAACCAAAAATACTTTAGACAGTTTTCAGGACAAGAACATTTTATGTGACAAGAACATTTCACATAACTAGTATCTTATGCAATAAGAAACTTTCCATGCCCCTAGAAAAGTACCAGCTACTTCAATGAATATTTATGCTCTGTCAGCAATCAACATATATTTCCCTGCAAGGCATCCTGTATGTCAGGCCTGACTCTGCTTGCATGCAGGTCAAAGAGAGGAAGACTGTTTCTTCCACTTCACAGCATGGCTTTTGTTTTTTGTTTTTTAGCCAGAGAAAGTGGAAGTATTGAACTGGAAACCATTTACTGTGGCAGCTGAAGGAACTGACAACCCTGCTTTCAGCCACATTGAAATGGATGTTGCAAGCAATAAGAACAAAGTCAATGGCCTTCACATATGACATGAGCCCACATCAGCCCACGAGGACAGTTTTGTTCATATAAGGCGCTACTGACAGTCCTGTTGCCGCGTCAATTACTAGCCCTGCAGGGGTTATGGGCAGCTGTCTGCTGAGCTTTGTTGCACTGTCACGCTTGCATGACCTTGATATTAGCCAAGAAAGGAATCAGGTCTTTCTTGCACTTCCTCACCCTCTTTTTCTCACTCTGGATCTTGGTGACAGGGCTTAAGGCAATGTTTATATATGAAATATTTACCTGATATTCTTCAGCTTCCTGGAAAATATCTGCATTTAATCTCAGTTCACTCTCAGAGCAAATTTTTTATTTGGTAAGAGCACTGTTCCCCCAGACATGGCTGGTTTTCTGGTGGTTTTTTTTTTTTCTTCTTTCTTTTAAGGCATTGAAAGTACGAAGAGATTAGGGCTGTGGGACCTTCACAGGTTGCAAGAAACAGTGGGGCTTTTTTTAATACAAGAGGTGCATATAATGCTATATCTGATTCGTTTGTAGAACTGAGAGTGTATTTATTTTGCTGGTTGTTTGTATATGTTTGTTTTTATTAAGTTACTTCTTCCCTGGTTTCTGGCATCTTCTTGCCTGTGCTCACTGCTGGAAGCTACAAGAGTGTCTTTGGTGATGAGTAGAGACAAATATCAGTCACATACCTCCCTTTATTCCCCATGTCCCTCATCTGCCCTGTCTTACCCTTACAGAGCTGGTTCTTATGAAGGAAAAGAGCTATTTGGGCTTTTTATTCAGTGCCATACAGCAGAACCACAGTAGTCTTCTACTTCATGCTCAGCATTCTGGCCTAGGACCGGTCTTGCACTGGGCTGGGCATAGTGCATCAGAGAGAGATGTTAATGCAAGAACAGGGCACTCTTTGCTCTATTGGACAAGAGGGAAGACTGCATCTGCAGTTGCCACTGCTGTTACTTGTGGAGCTGTGAGCTGAAACCTCCTGTAGCCATTTGTATTCATGCACACAGTCACTCTGGGGATTCACGTTCAACTTTGTTCCAGATCAGGCTAGAGCACATTGTGTGTTTTGGCAGGCAGGCAGAGTCCACTGCGTAATCCCCCAGGTCAGGGAAGGGATTGCAGAGGATGTCATTTGGTGAAGGCTTCTCCAGGGCTGCAAGGCATGGGATGGCTTATCCTCTGGCTAGGCTGCCAGGATAAGCTGAAGAGCACATCCACTCCGGACCACGGTACTGGTTGTTTTGGAGGTTGAAAATTCCCAGTTGCTTCACACCCCCTGTGTGCTTTCTGGTACAACAGGGAACAGATGCTGACCCACTGTGGAGTTTTTCTACCGCAGACTTTTTGCTATGGCTTTACATGGGAGTTTAAAACTCCTCTACAGCAGTAGCAAGTTGGGAAATAAAAGCTATTGCAGTAAAGTCAAGCTGTGAAGCTTATAAAGCACTCATGCTTGAGAATCAAATGAAAAACTGACTGCATGTCTTAAATGCTTTCTAAAAGTTATGCTGCATTTGTGCCTGGTGCTGAGCTGCTTTAACTTGGAATATGACACAGTGCTAGCTTGCCACCAGGGTCATGTCTCCATCAGCTAACCTGGTGTAAAACTGTGATGGAGGCAGGTTTTCCTTTTGCCTCTTGAAGCACTGGTTTGCATGGTCCAATCCAGAATTTAGTGCCAGACCCTTGACTCCCATTCCTCTGCTGCAGCTCTGTAAGTGCTGAAAACACTATGTGGAAGGGCGGTGAGTGAGCCAGAGAGATCCCATGAATTGTATCTTGTGTTCCTGTATCTAAAATCTGAGACAAACAATAGCATCCTGAATAGTCTTCTAGGATTCAGGACAGGGGTCTGTGTTCTGGAACTGTCCTAGTCACCCTAAGACAACTAGTCCACTGACTGAATGAGCTGGCTATGCTTCTCAAGTCTCAGAAGGTAAGTGCAGCTCATTCAGCCTTGTGCCTTGTCTTCATGACACAGAAATAGATACTGTATTTTGTTTTAAGGAACAGTTCTTGAGCCTTGGAATAGAATAATTTGTACTTGGCAGGTACTTTCAGCCCACAAATCTGAAAAAGGGTAAGTACTGGTATCTCCACGCTGCTACAGAGTGCTGAAATGAGGAGGACTGGTACCTGTGCTTTATGGAACAGAGTCAGCAGTGGACAGAGAGAACAGAAGCCTGTAGCAAGCCCTTGACTAGTGTGCCTGCTGGTATGGTTACAATCCTCCCAATACAAATGATGAACTCCCATCTGAATGTTCTTCTCAGGAGAGTGACTGATCACTGCTGTGTTATGCAGCATCAACATGGCCTTTGTGGCACCACTCTGTGCTGAGATCACTGTTTGCGCTGTAATTGATACTACCTTAAACTGTCTGTGACGATCTGTGGCTTCTTCCTGTTCTGTTTGTGGAGTGAAGACTCACCTTCCCAGTTATCATAGTTAAAAAATGTAGCAACACAGAGTTTTTTGGGTTTTTTTCTCAGTGCTTTGAATTCACATAATTGTTTAAAACAGAGAAAACATGCAAATGAACAACTGATCTTCACTTACTGCTTGAAGTCACTATTTGAGCACTGAACAGTCATTGAACTCTAATTTTGGTATGAAGTGAAAGTTTGAGCCAAGTGATATGTATTGGTCCACAATCATGACATCAAGAGGAGTTTTCACTGGGGAGAGTATCTATCTTGCTGTAAGCAGTTTAGAGGAAAACGTTCTTAAGCTTTGCAGGTGACACCAGTAAATACCCCATTTCTCGCTAACTAACCTCCCATGATTGCTGCACAGCTATGAAGTGACTCTGCTTTACTTTTTTCTATATGCTTCTTGTTTTAATTGGCATCACTAATTAAATTAATTAATTTTTAATATTATTTTCTTTGAGATCATATACTGCCCTCTGCTAGCTGGACTCTCGGGCAGGGCCTTGTCTGTGTAAGAGCAGCAAGATAATTCTTGGTGTCTCCCATCACACTCCTGCACCCTAATCCTTCATCCCTCCCAGCTAAAACCTCACCTGACAAAGAAACACAGGATGCTCAAAACTGGCGAATTCCATGGGAGTGGGAGCACTCTATGCTGTCCAAATAACATGCTGCATCTGGCAGGGTCAAGAGGTAAAACAGGTAGGAACATTAAAAAAAGAACTAAAACCATAACAGGAACAATATTGGACTATACGAATGCACAAAGAATCCACAGAGAGACAGTAGTGACAAGACTTTGGTCTACATTTAAATTTGCTTCCATCTGGCTGTCCTCTTTGGTTGCTGAACAAATAAGGTAAACAGAAAATAAGTTATGAATGCCAAGCAGCAAATATTTCATATGCATAATTTATTTTAAAGTTTATTGCATCACATTATACAAGCATTAAACATGGCTTTATGTTGATGATTTTTTTTTTAAAGTGTGAAAACTTGACATTCTTCTCCATAGGATTTTTCTATTTACAAATAAACAATCTCTCTATATACTTTA